>NC_025693.1:33083822-33206832 GCF_000633955.1 Camelina sativa
CTTCTTTTATGATGCGCTTGTCGTCGCTAACATGCGCTTCCATGGTTTTTGGGTTTTTTGGTTTCGTCCTCCTCGATAATCAAATGATTTAATATTAAAAAAACTCAACTCTTTGTGAAATTGTCGCTTGCTACTACAAAAATAGATTTGCATGTTCTTCTTTTAGTATTTGGGGAATAATAATCAACGATGTGTAATTCAAATTTGTGTGCCCTAATAACTCGTATTGTATTCAAGCTTGTGTCCAAAGTCCAAACAACTTTAAATCATAACAACTTTAACAAACAAGGTTCCAAATGAAACATCTATTTTGATTTTTTCTTTTTCTTCCATAACTATGAGGTTATGGATCTAATCATATAAATTCTTTCATACCAAAGATCAAAACATATATATGGTAAGTATTACGCGGCGACTTTTTAAACTGTAACATGTAGATGACGAGAAAGTACACTACGACTCTAACTCTTAACAAAAATATGCAGAGTTTTTCGATCGTAACAGTTTTGTTACTTTCTTTATAGTTGACGTATAATATTTTGTTTTGGAGTATCGCAGAGGTACTACAGACATATATATATATATATATAACCCATAATAAGATAAGTAAATTCTACATTTTTGTTTTAAAAAGACATATATTATCATACAAATAAAGTGTATAATTTTACAGAGCATAGTCGAGAGCTGAAGATGCAAAAATATCTCAGTCCTTGAAAATAATTCTGATGTGTTTAAATTATAAAAGAGTTATAAAAAAAAAAAAAAAAAAAAAANCAATTGTGGAGGTTGGTGTTCTAACAACTAAAGTTCTAAAATTATCGTAACCACTAAATGTGATTTGATGTTTTTATTTTGAGGATTTTTAATGTGGGGGCAAATTATACAGATCAACTTGCTCATTTGGGTTTTAGGGGCAGAGTTTGGTCGGCAAGATTCTTCGGTGATTCTGATTTTTTGTTTACTGTACACACACACATTGGCCAAAAATGTGTTGAAACGTGAAAAGTGAGGAACCGTTTTGTTTTTGTAATAACGGGTGATGTGTGAGTCTAAAGATTGACGCAAAACTTGTGACCACAAAAGAGAAACACACAAAAGATTCGGACACACAAGATAGAGACTTTTTTTTTTTTCAGACATGTTTTGTGTGATCCCACAAGAGTTGAACAAAACAAACAAAGACGAGTTAAAAGTAATAACTGAAAGTGAAATTTCGGTTTCTGAGGTTTTTTCTTGACTCTAAAAAATTCAAACGTAGATTCTTCTGACTCATGATGACCCTTTGACGTTGTAATTACTAATTACTTTCCTTTTTGTTTTTTTTTTGTTTTAATAACCAAAATACCAAATTGAACTTGAATATAGAGATAAACAATTCTTCCACCTTCATTGTAAAAATGGATAAACAGTAAAAAGTTAAGAGTAAATTGCACCAAAAGACCAAAAATTATTGCATCTGTATTTACGAAGTGTTTGGAGGATTTTATCATCTTTTTTCCTAATTGTTATTAGAAATTTGAAACATGTTATTTTAATGTGGTTATAACATGGAGAATAGTTTTTCTTATAAAATTATGTTATAAATTAGACATCCATACAAATAACAGATTGTAGAGCAATAAAAATGTTACATGTGATTTTGATCATGAGTTTGGTAAGTGCTGATAAGAGTTATATAACTAGTAAATTAGTTATTTCTTCTTGTTGTTATTAACTTAATTTTTCTTCCGAATCGTCCTATTATTCACCAAATTAAAGATGAAAGCATATGGTAGCTCAACAATACTTATATGCTTACTACTAGTGCCCATTGTACCGACAAATTCAGCAGCAAGGCATATAAAGACATTTTGGTTGAACCAAAGCAAGAAGTACCGTAAAAGAGAGTACTTTGGTGGATAAACAAACCAAAGAAATATGAAGCCTTTATTTTTAACATTTTTTTGTTAATCAAAAAAGTGTGGTTAGACTAAGATGAGAATCAAATACCCAAAGCATCTGGTAACCTAACCCATCAATAACACAGAAGCTGATTCTGGTTCTGCACAAAGACAGAGAGAAGTGCACTCACTCACACAGTTTTTAATAAAGGAATCCTGGCTACCACCGCATCCCCTAAGTTCTTGGAAGCTTCTAAATATTACTTGGCTCCACAATAATTAGAAAGAGAACAAACAAGGGCACATAGAAAGGGTATAACAAATAGCTAAGTAGCGTCTTCTACTAGAGATGGGTGTCACCAGATCTCTAAAAACTTTCCCTCATTGTTCTTGTTGAGTAGCTTTAACACTGCATTTGAAAGTCATGAAAATGGTTCATCAGGGTCTACTTGACTAGAGAGTGAAGATATTGCAAGTGCTCTTTGACTCACGCCAAATCGAAAATTGATCTGGTATCAACTGTAGTTTTAACAAAACCCTTAACACAAACATTCATTACGATATATGGTCATAACTCTAGCATGATAGTCAACTAGATTAGAGTGAAAGTCATACTGAATCAAGATTTCATTCCATACTATCTCATATCCATCGCCTGAGAAGCAACCTAGTTAAATGCCAATGACAAACAATATGATGATACTATAAGAAATCATTCAGCTCTCAATTCTTTCATTGTCTAGTAACAAAGCCAAAACTTCTACTGTCTACAGTGAGCATACTCTTCGACAACGAATAAGAAAGAAGGTTTCCGCAACTTACAGGATACAACCAAATGTATACCTAGTAAGTAGCTCTATAGTTCAACTCTAAATCAAAACAAAAGCAAAACAATGAAACAACCCCAACCAGCAGGCAGAATCTGTAACCTGAACATCAAAGTATAGCATGAAATTTCCAATCGCCATTTATCACAGGAAAGCCTCCAATTCTATCCTCCAAAAAAGGATTTCAGAGCTGTTGAAAAGTGGGAGAAAAGATAAAGACTACCTGATAAAAAGCAGCCTGAGAGTCTGAGACATTCCTTAAAACTGATCCCACATTCTATACTCCACTTCTTGTCCTGCAGTTAACAATCAAGAAACCCTCAAACTACTTCTGTGGAGTTCTTAAATGCAAGAGTCAGCAAGCGAGCAGATGTAACAAAATTTAAGAGATATATATAATAGCCACTATCATTGCATTCCTAACCAGCAAAGCTAGACTCAAATTCAATCATGCAAGAGAGCTTACCAAAGATGAGGAGTTCATCATAAACCAAAGTGTCCTTATAGAGTAATAACATCATGAGAGCATTCCTTAAAAACTGTTATGATCCCAACATAAAAGAGAAGAAGAAGAAGAACTTAGTAAGATAGGCTTATAAAAAAGTCCAATGAAGTGTAGAGCTCATTCACCCTGCTTTATAAGCCATCTTACTAATCCCTTCTCTTCAATTTTAAACATTCAAATAACCCAACTACAACTTCTCCTTCCTCATCATCAATCACCAAAGCTTAAACTCTACAAACAAGAATACAACTCAGTTTCTTTAGTCAATAACCAGAAAAAGTTACAAACTTTACAAACACCAAAACAGAGGTGTGCGGCGGAGGAATGAGTTTTGGAATAGGTCTGACCAGCTCCAAAGTCACGAGAGGATCACGTGAGATATGGTGGTCCCATACTCAAAAAGAATCGGACGGCTGAGAGTAAAGCAGACTAATTCTCTTATCTATCTGTAACCGTTAAAAAATATAAATAATAATAGTAGTAATAATTATTTTACATTAACCAAAACTAGGGTTTTCAGATTTCACTCGTTTGTGAAAGACTTGAGCAACTATATAATCTCAAACTTTTCTCCATCACTATCCGCTGCGGTCTCGCCGTGCTGCCCACAACAATCTCCGACTTCGTCTTCCCCTATCATCCATCATCGTCATCATCCTCGTCGTTCCCTAATTTATCTCTCTCTCTTTCTAATTATCCCTAATTTATCAAAATATATACAAAAATACCAAAAAAAAAAAACCTCAAAAATCTTCACTTTAGGGTCTTTTTTTTTCTTCTCAAATCTCCAAAAGAATGGCTCAGGTTCAAGTTCCTTCTTCACATTCTCCTCCTCCTCCTCCTTCGGTTAACGACGGGGCTGTGGCTTCTGCTACGCCTGGAATCGGCGGTGGCGGCGGCGGCGGCGATGGAATCAATCACGGTGCTCTATGTTCTCTCTATGTCGGAGATCTGGATTTCAATGTTACGGATTCTCAGCTTTATGACTATTTCACCGAGGTGTGTCAGGTTGTATCTGTTCGTGTTTGCCGTGATGCTGCTACCAATACTTCTCTTGGTTATGGTTATGTCAACTATAGCAACAGCGATGATGGTTTGTTCCCTTTTTCCCCCTTTTTGATTTGACATTATGCTAAAGATCTGATTTTTTCGATTCTGTAATCGTTCCTCTGGCTAATTTGAGTAATGGGTATTGTTTGAATTTGATTATAGATAGTAATTTGTACGATTAAGAATGCTTTGTTAGCCCAATGTTATGTATTTCTCTGATTGTGTGTTTAGGGTGATTTGGTTGAGTGAGTCTGTTTTGGGTTTTTTTTGGTAATGGCAGCGGAAAAAGCAATGCAGAAGCTGAACTACACTAGTCTCAATGGGAAGATGATTCGGATTACTTACTCTTCTCGTGACTCTTCTGCTCGTAGAAGTGGGGTTGGGAATTTATTTGTCAAGGTATTTCCTTTTTTTTTTTTGTATTTCTTTAGCAGTTTTTGTTTTTGTTTGATTGGCTAATGATGTGACCTTTTTTTCTCAATGTGAAGAATTTGGACAAGTCAGTTGACAACAAAACTCTGCACGAGGCGTTTTCCGGGTGTGGGACTATTGTGTCATGTAAGGTTGCTACTGATCACATGGGACAATCCAGAGGATATGGGTTTGTGCAGTTTGATACTGAGGAATCAGCTAAGAATGCGATTGAGAAGCTTAATGGGAAAGTGTTGAATGATAAACAGATTTTTGTTGGACCATTCCTTCGTAAGGAGGAAAGAGAGTCTGCTGCTGATAAGATTAAGTTTACCAATGTTTATGTGAAGAATCTTTCGGAGACGACTACGGATGATGAGTTGAAGACTACTTTTGGTCAGTATGGTAGTATCTCGAGCGCTGTGGTTATGAGGGATGGAGATGGGAAGTCCAGGTGTTTTGGATTTGTCAACTTTGAGGATCCTGAAGATGCAGCTCGTGCTGTTGAAGCTCTCAATGGGAAGAAGTTTGATGACAAGGAGTGGTATGTAGGTAAAGCTCAGAAGAAATCTGAGAGGGAACTTGAGTTGAGCCGAAGATATGAACAAGGCTCAAGGGATTCAGGAAACAAATTCGATGGGCTTAATTTATATGTTAAAAACCTTGATGATACTGTCACCGATGAGAAGCTGCGCGAGTTGTTTGCTGAATTCGGTACAATAACTTCCTGCAAGGTCAGTATTGTTTTCTTTCCCATACATAAAATAGCCATGAGAAATGCTAATTTTTGTCCCTTGATTGATTTTGGAATATCTTGCTTTTTGTCAAATAGGTTATGAGGGACCCTAGTGGTACTAGCAAAGGATCAGGATTTGTTGCCTTCTCAGCTGCTAGTGAAGCTTCTAGAGTGGTAATTTAAATAATCTTGTGCCATAACAATATTAAATTTGTTTTGAGCCTCTATTTTCTTTCTTGATTCATTTTATTTTGGGGTTTTTTTCTGCAGCTGAATGAAATGAATGGTAAAATGGTTGGTGGCAAACCGTTGTATGTGGCTCTTGCACAGAGGAAAGAAGAAAGAAGGGCTAAGCTGCAGGTAACACTTCCCACACCCATAGATAACAACCGTTACGTGCGGTTATGTTTGCTTTATCTCAAATCTTTTATATGTATTCTTTTTCAGGCACAGTTTTCTCAAATGCGACCTGCTTTTATTCCCGGTGTGGGTCCTCGGATGCCAATATTTCCGGGTGGTGCACCAGGTCTTGGACAACAGATTTTTTACGGTCAAGGACCTCCACCAATCATCCCTCACCAGGTACCACCACCCTTTTCTAAACTGACGTTTGTTTCATTGGAAGTCCTTAGTAACTCGGTTTGATCATGATTTGCAGCTTTGACAAATCCTTTTCTACCGGTTCAGATAGATTATTGTGTTTCTTTAATATAAATCAGTAACCCACTCATTTAATTTCCTTAAACCTGTGACAGCCTGGATTTGGATATCAGCCTCAGATGGTTCCAGGAATGAGGCCAGGCTTTTTCGGCCCGATGATGCAGCCAGGTCAGCAAGGTCCACGACCAGGGGGCAGACGGTCAGGAGATGGACCCATGCGCCATCAGCATCAGCAGCCAATGCCTTATATGCAGCCACAGGTAATTANTTCTCAGCTGCTAGTGAAGCTTCTAGAGTGGTAATTTAAATAATCTTGTGCCATAACAATATTAAATTTGTTTTGAGCCTCTATTTTCTTTCTTGATTCATTTTATTTTGGGGTTTTTTTCTGCAGCTGAATGAAATGAATGGTAAAATGGTTGGTGGCAAACCGTTGTATGTGGCTCTTGCACAGAGGAAAGAAGAAAGAAGGGCTAAGCTGCAGGTAACACTTCCCACACCCATAGATAACAACCGTTACGTGCGGTTATGTTTGCTTTATCTCAAATCTTTTATATGTATTCTTTTTCAGGCACAGTTTTCTCAAATGCGACCTGCTTTTATTCCCGGTGTGGGTCCTCGGATGCCAATATTTCCGGGTGGTGCACCAGGTCTTGGACAACAGATTTTTTACGGTCAAGGACCTCCACCAATCATCCCTCACCAGGTACCACCACCCTTTTCTAAACTGACGTTTGTTTCATTGGAAGTCCTTAGTAACTCGGTTTGATCATGATTTGCAGCTTTGACAAATCCTTTTCTACCGGTTCAGATAGATTATTGTGTTTCTTTAATATAAATCAGTAACCCACTCATTTAATTTCCTTAAACCTGTGACAGCCTGGATTTGGATATCAGCCTCAGATGGTTCCAGGAATGAGGCCAGGCTTTTTCGGCCCGATGATGCAGCCAGGTCAGCAAGGTCCACGACCAGGGGGCAGACGGTCAGGAGATGGACCCATGCGCCATCAGCATCAGCAGCCAATGCCTTATATGCAGCCACAGGTAATTAAGAAAAAAGAAGAAGAGCATTTAAGAATGTCGTAAATCCTAGATCAAGATGAATCTTTAATCCTTTGCGTTCTTCCCTTCTATATAGATGATGCCAAGAGGACGTGGGTACCGTCACCCTCCTGGTGGTAGAAACATGCCCGATGGTCCAATGCAAGGAGGAATGGTTCCAGTTGCTTATGACATGAATGGAATGCCTTTTAGTCAGCCTATGTCCGCTGGTCAATTGGCTACTTCCCTTGCTAACGCTACACCTGCTCAGCAGAGAACAGTAAGTCTCTCTATCAATATATATCTATCTAGTTGCCACATAGTGTACAAGAAGAAGAAGAAGAAGTTCACTTACATTATCTGTGTATGCTTTGGGTTTGTGTAGCTTTTGGGTGAGAGTCTATACCCATTAGTGGACCTGATAGAGCATGAGAATGCTGCAAAAGTGACCGGTATGCTTCTGGAAATGGATCAGACCGAAGTTTTGCATCTGCTCGAGTCACCGGAGGCTTTAAATGCTAAGGTTTCGGAGGCGTTAGATGTGTTGAGAAACGTGAATCAGCCACCATCAACACAGGGGAGTGAAGGCAACAAAAGTGGAAGCCCAAGTGATCTCTTGGCTTCACTTTCCATTAATGATCACTTATGAGAAGCTTTTGTTCTGAGTTTCTACTTTGGACTCTCTCCTCTCTCTCACTCTTTCTCTGATTGACAAATTTTTGCGGGAATCTATTTGCTGTTTTAGACTCTTTTGCTTCGATATGATTTTGCTTTTGTTTTGACTTGTTACTTTTTTGGGTTGACTTAAAAAGAATGGTTTTTTATTTGACTATTGCAAATTTGCGATTATTTGAAGTCTTTTTAGTTATCTTTTTGTTTTCTTTGCTAATTGCCAAGTGAGAAAGTAATTAAACTGGGATATGTAGTTCATTAGCTAACTTGATAAATTATTACAAAACTAGTGTTGATACTGTAAACATTTGTTTTATTGATTTTAAAGTTCCACCGAAAATTTGTTTTCGGACTATTTTCTTGGCATCAAGACTTTGTCCCACCAAATTAACCTTCCACCAATCTGCATCGGTCTTGAAATGTGGAGTTTCTTACCCTGTTAATAGTGTAAGAAATTCCATATGATTTCTTGTCGAATTGAGCATATATGGTTTTGATGTTATTAAGTCATGCTCTATTGTCATATGGGAGCTTCAGAGCCGATATGAGAGGTAAATCTTGGAGAATATGTGATAAAGGAATTGAAGGAGCAGCTCAAAATAGCTCAGAAAAAAACCTATCCCAAATGAATGCGAAGTTAGAGAAGTTATCTTAATGAGAGATGATGTAACACACATCTTCAACATGCGGGTAAGAGATTGATCTAATCTTGTTCCTTTGCAATATAAAAAGCTATCATTAAGTAGTTTTGATAGTAATATATATAAACTTTTGCAATTCGCATGTTGTAGTCTTAACATTTCCATCTTTCTATTCTCTACCAAGAAGAAGACTATTTACTCGGTTTTTTTTTTCCTTTTTGTCGTTTACATATTCATTCATGTCAATATTTGTAACACGTAACAACAAGAACTTATAACTAGGGATGTTAATATGGGTCAGCAAACCCATTTATTAAATGGGTATGTTGAACTAAAATAAGCCCATTTATACCCATTTATGAGAAAAAATTAAATGGGGTTAAATGGGTTTCTCTATTTAGTCCCATTAATTATATGGATTTTATCATAAATAAGTGGGTACCCATTTAGACCCATTTATGTTGATATTTTTATTAAATATTTATCATATAAATATATTTTTTTTTCCAAAATTGTAAAATCACATTTTTCACCAAAAACAGAAAATTATATTTTTCTCAAAACTGTGTTTTTCCGCCAAATTCATAAAAATGTGTTTTCCCGCCAAAACCGCAAAAATTTGTTTTCCCGTCAAAATCACAAAAACGTGTTTTCCCGCCAAATTCATAAAAATGTGTTTTCCCGCCAAAACAGTAAAAATTTGTTTTTCCGCCAAAACCGCAAAAAACGTGTTTTCCCGCCAAATTCATAAAAATGTGTTTTCCCGCCAAAACCGCAAAAATTTGTTTTTCCGCCAAAACCGCAAAAAACGTGTTTTCCCGCCAAATTCATAAAAATGTGTTTTCTCGCCAAAACCGCAAAAACATATTTTTCCACCAAAACCGCAAAAAATGTGTTTTTCCGCCAAAAACGTGTTTTCCCGCCAAAACCGTAAAAACGTGTTTTCCCGCCAAAACCGCAAAAACATGTTTTCCTGTCTAAAAACAAAATTGTTTTTTTTTTATCAAAATGTTTTTTTTCCCAAAACCGTGTTTTCCGCTAAAACTGAAAATTTGAGTTTTTTATAATTAAAAATATTCTCAAAAAAACATTTTTTCCCGCCAAAATTACAAAGGCACAAAATTACATATTAATATGGTATCATCAAAATTATATACTTAAATGGATTCAATAGGTTAAATGGGGCCATGTTTGTTTAATTGGGTATGGTTAATTGGGGTTTCAAATATATATGGGTTTAAATGGGTTTATATTTAAATGGGGTGGGATTAAATGAGATGGGATTAAATGGGGTGGGTTTACCCATTTTAACATCCCTACTTATAACTATTATTAGGTATTGCATAGAGAATGTAGTATTGGCATGTTTATACAACATACATGAAGCTCCAGTATCAAATATGATGATATGATCTTGTTTCCTCTTGTTGTATGGTATTTTGTTATCATTACAAGAAAAACTTTTGTTTATTTTAATCAACTATTTAATATGAAGATGCTTTATATAACTTGAGTGTAATTATAGTATCACAAGTCATGCGTCTCGTGTCAAGTTAATTCAAAATTTTGAGAAGATATCTTATTTTTCCAGAGTATAATTTTCATTTGATGACGGATCAAGATTTCAAAATAATAATAAATTTTTGCAAGTACAAATCAAAAATTCTATTAACAACAAATGAGATTAATTCGAATGGCGAACCTAACATGAATAGGATAATGTTCACTCACATTTTTTAACGTTTTTGTACAAAATATGGAACAACACCACATTCTCTTGATGACGGATCACTACACAATTGTCTAAGTTCTCCTAAATAACTTATTATCATATTTAGAATAATTAGAACATAATTACAATACATATATTTGACATATAATATGCACATTTTCTTCTAGAGTTTTCCAAAACAACACCATTAAAATCTCCAACTCAATTATTTACAAATGTGTCAAACTTGATGGCAAAGAAAATACATATATGTCAATAGAACCATGGTTTTGTCCGCCGTTGTTATTCAATGGATAAGATCCGAAGCTTATCCAAATATTAGTGGATGCATGTCTAGTATATACACAACTTAAATTATATTAGTTCAAATAGTCTGTCTTATATTCAATTTTATTTCCATTGTGAATTCTTAAAATTTATCATGAGAACTTAAATTGATAATGAAACGAATCTAAAACTTGAATTATTATACGTAAGTGTTAAACATCCACAATCTAAAACTTGAATAAATTTATCGTGAGTTTTTGCTTTTATACACTAATTTACCAATATAAAATATCAAATTTTGATTGTTTTGATAAACTTCCTACTTACATGATCATATCTATATCATGTATTTCTAAATTTATTACCTAGTTTTTAATCAATTTTAGGAAGCGCCATATAGATAATAAACCTCTAAAAGAAAAGTGATTTGATAAGAAATTTTAATTTAAGTTTAAAGTAGATTGAAATGACACTAATTTGGACTGATGAATGATTGCCTTTATAGGGATCAAAACCAAGTTATGGAGTACTGCTTATTCATATACAAAGATCGTTCACCTAAAATTTAGTTGCCTAATTACATCTTTAATTGGGCCCATAATATGAAGTCCTTTCTAAACAAAGAAGGCGTAAGCTTGTTCATAAAGTGATTAACAAATACTCCCTCTGTCTCAATAAAGATTGATGTTTTGACATTTTCACACATTTTAAGAAAAATTTTAGTTTTTATTTGTAAATTAATTTATAATTACTTTTTGGTAGAGAGAGAAAAAATAAACCAATAGCAATTCAAAAATTTAAATATTTTCAATGATTACTTCTTAAAATCTACAAAATATCAATTTTTGTGGGACAAGAAAATATCCCAAAACATCAATCTATGTGAGATAGAGGGAGTAATATGTTCGAAAAGCTAATTAAGTGAATGGTAGCTAAGCCTCTTCCTAATTAAGTGATCATACGATTCTTCCTACAATAGAGTCGTATGATCCAAACATGTCCAAACAAACATATCGAGCAAAGCAAGTTTTATAGCTCAATAAACTCCAAACAATTTATTATTTACGGAATTAGCTTTTATGATCCACCAAAATAGTAATCAATCCATCTTTAGAAGTTAGAGTAGTTAAGACAAGTGACAACTACTATTTTGTTGTTGGATTAAAAATACTGATTTTATTAGACAATCTAATTATTTATTACTAGAAAGTAGAAACCAACCTCTTATCTCTTTTAAGATAGAGATAGTAAAGTAAACTACAAATAAAAAAAATCAGTTCCTTAAAGTTTGATTAGATTGCACACTTAACTCAGTTAATTATTCATTAAGCATAATAAAGCATTCAAACTATAATTACTCCCTAATCACTCTTTTTCATTTGTCCTCTTCACTCACTACTAATTTATTAAACTTCCGAGGTCCATCAAAGTCATAAACATGTCTCCCCTTAAAATACAAATTAACTTTTTTTAATTTCTTTGCTTATATTAGCGATATATTATAAATCTCGTACGATCCAACGTTCATTAAGCGTACATGGCCCATTTCGATCAGATCCTACCCGACACATCCTCTCTCTCACACAGTCTCACTCTCTCTCTCTCTCTCTCTACAGTTGTTTTCAAGTAATCTTAACTTTGCCTTTTTTTCCATTTGTCCTCTTCACTCTTTCTCTGTTTTTATCTCCTCCATTGTTGTGTTCCTTGAGAGACGATCTGTTTTTAAGTTCTGGTTTAAGAAGGTGAGGAAAGTTTTAATCTTTATTTATGGGTTTGTTTTTTTTTAATTTACCAAATCTTCTAAATGTGGATAATCAAAAAGATGACTTTTTTTTTTGTGTGATTCGTCATGGGTTACTTCTAAAGTTTTTAACTTTATGAAATTGGATTTTTCTTCTTTTTAGTGTGTCGTGCATGTATACGCCATTGATGGAAGCTAGCTCCTTGATTTCTGATTTGGGATTTTTTTTTATAAGTACAATGAGATGGTTTTGTTTTGTTCTTTGGTCTTAATCTGGATTTGAGTCGCATTCACTATGTAAATGTGGTGGTCCATTTTTGAGGAATGTGGGATCAGAGAAATCAAACAAAACAAGACTAAATATATGTTCCTTTTTTTCGTTTTTGTTTTTAGGTTTGTCTATGTAAATGTGAGTTTTAAAGCTATTCTAAAGTCTTTCTGTTTTTTGGTTTCTGTGTTATAGGATATTATTGTTGAGTAAGAGTAGTTGTGTGTGGTTTGTGGAGGTGATAAATGGAGCATAAAGCATGGCCTTGGAAGAAGAAATCAATGGAGAAAACGGTTGTGGAAAGCGTTGGAGAGGTAAGTGGATACATGATGATGATTACATTGATGTTTGATGTTAGGTTGGAAGATGGATCTTCTTTATGTATCTTTTACAGATGTGTTTTTAATGTTAGTAGTTAGTATCAGAGTGTGATCTGTTTGAGAATCAAGTGTTGTTTTAGCTTATTATGTTTGAGGTTAAGTTTCTCCCTTTTTATGCTCTTTTTGGCCAAAAGTAAAAAGCCCTCAAGTATTGAAAACTGAGATACCAATGATTGTGAATCTTGTGTAATTTGCTAAAAGTTCTCCTGATGAGTTTGGTTTTGTATCGCCTCATGAGCTTGATTGTTGTTGTTATTAGACTGAGAAGGTTGTGGCTGAGAAGTTAGAGCTAGAAAATCGCCTTAAAAGTCTGAATGATAAGCTTACCTCTGTCGAGGCTGACAGCAATAAGCATGAGACTGCGGCGCGAGAAGCAATTGTTGGTAAATTTCCTCGACTTTTGTCTTCTTTACACTCTCATATAGCTTCCTGTTCCAATTGCATTTTGTGCTAACAGGCTGGGAGAAGACAAAAGCTGAAGTTGCATCTCTCAAGAAGAAACTCGAAGAAGCTGTAAATGAAAAACACAGGAGCGAGGAAAGGTCTAGTCAAACAGATGCTGGTCTAAAAGAATGTATGCAGCAACTTCGTTTTGTTCGCGAGGAGCAGGAGAGAAGGATGCATGATGCGTTGACAAAAGCATCGCAGGAGTACGAACGGCGATTAGTTGTTATAAAGACGGAGCTGGCAGGTACTAGTAAGAGGCTTGCAGAAGCAGAAGGCGAGAACACTCAACTCTCAAAGGCTTTGTTATCAAAGAACGAAACTGTTGAAGATTTAAACAGAGAGAGGGATAGAATCGAAGTTGATTTCAATGCTTTGGTGAGTAGTTTAGAGTCGAAGGAAAAAGAAAACGTTTCACTGAGATATGAAGTCCGAGTGCTGGAGAAAGAGCTCGAGCTTCGGAATGAAGAGAGAGAGTTTAGTCGTCGAACCGCTGAAGCATCGCATAAACTGCACTTAGAGAATGTGAAGAAAGTTGCAAAGTTAGAATCAGAGTGTCAAAGGTTACGGATACTTGTCAGAAAAAGGTTACCAGGACCAGCTGCTCTGTCCAAAATGAGGAATGAAGTAGAAATGCTGGGAAGGAGAAGAGTCAATGGAAGCCCTAACAGTCCGCTGATTGATTCTGAAAAGATCAATAACCTCTCTGAGCAATTATGCTTACTGGAAGAAGAGAATAAGACTCTGAGGGAAGCCTTAAACAAGAAAGTCAGTGAGCTTCAGTTCTCAAGAAACATGTATTCTCGAACAGCGTCTAAACTACTAGAATTCGAGTCTCATGTTGAAGAATCTTCTAAAGGCACAAACACTGAGCCAAGACGGAGAAGCAATGTGTCGTGTGAAGTCTCTATTGCATCACTATCAGAGTTTGACAATGATGATAAAGTTAGCTGTGCTGATTCTTGGGCTTCTGCTTTACTTTCAGAGCTAGACAATTTCAAGAACAAGAAGCAAATGGGGTCAAGTTTGGTTGGAACCCCTAAAGCTTCAGAGATGAAACTAATGGATGATTTTGCTGAAATGGAAAAGCTTGCAATGGTTGCAAGCACAATCGACAACCGACCTGGAAGTTCTCATATCTGTTCTTCTGATTCCGTTTCAGCGACTGGTCCGGTAGAGAACGAATCTAATGAAACTTCATCAGAGACAACAAAAACTCCTGGAACAGATTATTCATTAAATCCTGTTGCATCTCCTCAAGATGATTTAATGAGTAAATTACCTCAGTCTCTTCATATCGTGGTGAAAGCGATAATGGAGTACAAGCGCCTTGCGCAGAGAAACACTGATGAAGCACTTGAAGATATCAGAAAAGCTCTGTCAAGTGTAAACCATTCAAGCTCTCCTGTGATAAACCATCAGGAGACTAAAAATCTCACTGTGGATGATAGACCAGATATGGAATGTGATATCAGCAAATCGATTCACAGTATCATTGAAATTATCGAAGGAGTCAGCTTAAAAGATGAAAGTCATGTGTCCAACGGAGAATCAGAAAGGCTTTCAGGATACACTGCTCGTGTCTTGCAATGGAAAACTACAGAGCTGAGTAGTGTATTGCAGCGGTTTCTTCATACTTGTTACGATCTATTAGACAGAAAATCAGATATAAGGAAGTTTGTAGAAGAGCTAAGCTCTGTGTTGGAATGGATGGTGAACCACTGTTTTTCTCTTCAAGATGTTTCCACCATGAGAAATGAGATTAAGACGCAGTTCGAGTGGGATGAATCACGGAGTGGAAGTGAAGTTGATATTGGAATATGTCGTCAGGTTTCTTCAGAAGCAGATAAGCTGAAAACAATAGATGTTTCCTTTTTGGCTTGCAAAGATCAGTCAATTGAAGATAAACCTGGAAATCAGAAGTTGTCAAGCAATATGGCTGAAGAAGAGACAAAGGACAAGACAGTAAGGTAAATGTGAATGCTTAAAGATCATGTTAGCAAATTCATACATTTATTTCTGATGCATCAAATGGTTTCTTGTTGCAGTGCTTCTGAGAACGAGCTCAAGCTGGAAGAAAAACAAAACATGCGAACCGTAAGTTTAAAGCAGAACAAAACATTGAGAGAATTGCTTTTGGCCAAAGCCAATCTGTTTTATGTGTTTAATGATTTAGGAATTGGAAATCACTGCTGCTTCAGAAAAATTGGCCGAGTGTCAAGAGACGATTCTAAACCTTGGAAAGCAGCTCAAGGCATTGACTAACTCAAAAGAAACAGCTTTACTTTCTGAGAAACTCATCATGTCTGACCTTACCGAAAAATCGGACAACCTAGCTGGTGTACAACCTTCACAAGAGACAAAACCAGAGAAGAGATTGACCAGCCAGAGATCATCTCTTTTAGATCAGATGAAGGCAGAAGATCACGACACCGGGGAATCCAAGGCTCAAAAACAACAAGCAGCAGAGAAAAATGGAAAGGGAGGCAGTTCTGTTTACAATGAAACCATCGAGGCATTGGAACATATTCTTCTCTCAGACAAAAGCAAAGGCTCTGACACAAACTGTTTCGCCATTGTTCCTCAGAAAAAGAGCGGTGGAGTTAAGAGCCTCTGGAGAAAGCTGTTGGGAAGAAAAAAGAAAGGTCAGAGCAAGAAGCTCCCTATTCCATTTCCCACTTAAGAAGATGGTGTCATTTAGACTATAATCTAATACCTTAATCCTGTTTCTTAATATGGTCCCAAACTATGCAACCTAAACTGTCATTTTCGTAGATTTTTTTGGCAGTATATATAAACTTCCACGTAGATTATTGTTACCCAATGATATGATCATGCTATCTTATTTCACTTTTCGTTTCAGAAAAGATACAATCAGTTATCTTGACCCTATGAATCTTTAGCAGGGTTAATGTAAATCTCCAACGTAGGACACCAAACGCAAAGATCATTTGATATAATGTAATCTCAGGTCTCAAAAAACAAATTGTGGACTTTAAAAGAGACTACTCAATCTCTGTACAGAACAAACTTGGCGATGTCGTTAAGTCCAGCTTCCTTGTAGCATTGAGCAACCCGATCCAGTGATTCGTCCCATGTCCCTTCGAGTGACGCTAGATTCAGTAAGAACGAAGCCTCGTCCAAAAAAGCCTGACAGTTACAAGTTTTGTTTCAAGTCCTTGAATCCAGAAACCATGATATGGGAATCTACATATGAATAGAGGCAAAGAACGAACCTGAGACATCGGCTTTCCCCTTTCTATATCTCGTTGTCTTCCTTCTCCTGTAATTCTCTCCTTGTACTTCACAATTTGCTCCTCTCCCCACTCTGCTATTTGAGCAATTTCCTGGGCAACCATTTCATATGTTCAACACTTTTCCCCCTTCTTTTTTCAATAATCAAAATGGTATTCAAGGAATTGTACCTCGTATCTGCATCCTAAGGTCCACCATGAAGATGTCAGAGCACCCCGAGCCGCGTCTTTCGCTTCTAAGCTACGGCCAAGTCTACAAAACCATAGAGGTCTTAGAGTTTTCTAGAAAGGTAAAAGCATCAACTCGTGGATATATTAAAAAAGGAAATAGAGGGCTGATAAGAGAGAATCATACGAACTTCAGTAAAACCTTTGCGTTGAAAGCAAAAGGCCGGGCAAATCCGGGGAAGTTCCCTCTCTTTGTATAAAACTCGGCAGCCACCAAAGCTGAAACCTTGTATTAGCACGTGAAGATAGTTTAAAAAGAGAAAACAAGTCAACTACAGCAAGACAGATGTTATTACTAGCCTTACATGGTCTCCATTCTCGATATGTCGAATAACTTTACGTTCTAGAGAATCCGGAAACAGTCCAACCTAAATAACAAAGCTCACAATCACCCACATGCCGAAAAGAGTCTGAAGTTAACAGGTTCACTATATGTACCTTTCTTAATAGATAGGCATCCAAATCTAACAGTTTTGACTTGGCAAAGTCACCCTTACTGTAAAGTTTCTTCCCAGCTTCGCCTGCAGCATTGAAGATTTCTTGACTTGATTCTTCGGGTTTAGAAACATCTTCTTCCACCAATATTCTGTGAATGAACTGATCAACCTGAATGATGGCCAATGAAAATCAGATATGAGAATAAACAGCTAAAAAGAAATGAACCTACATCAACGCACCAGTAATGATATAAAAGACCCATTACATTATTGGCTAAAAACCAAACCCCATGTTTCTGAACTTCCACCACTTGCATCTCCATACTGCAAACACAAGAAAACAATGATAAGATAACAAAACAATGAAAAGTTCTAACAAGATAAAAAGAAGCCTCCTAACCTAGAAGGAGCTGTTGGCCACCGTAATAGAGCAATTGAAGAACCTGAAAATTGAAAGTCACACAAACTCAATATGAAAGTGTTTTCAAACTCAACATAAAACCTTATGGTACAATGTCCACGATCATACATACCAGGGCTCATTCTCACCAATGGTATAGTAAGTGGCAACAAGCCTTGCTTGGCACCAGGAGAAACTATGGATTTACCTGATACAAATGTCATATTATCACAAGCCAAGTCACCAACTCACACACAATTACTTGCGAAAAATATGATCACAAGCCAAGCAAAGCAAGTGTAAGATTTGAATCTACCTCTAGCTGTGAATATGTTGAGCAACTGAGTCAGATGCTTAGGAGGCTGAGCTTTTGCTACGTCCTTGATAAAACATTCATGCTCTAACAAAAAACACAGAATCAATTCATTTGGTGTTTCAGTTCAATCTCCAACTCCGTAAGAATCAAAAACCCGATCTCGAGATAGTGAAAATACTCACCAGATAATGAAGAAGTAGAAGATAAAAATGATCTGGAGAAGTTTCTGCTTCCTAGAAGTATCAGTCCACGTTTCCGTCCGTTCACCGCCGCGCCGTAATGCATTTTTCCCGATCGCCGTACTGTTTCTCTTCCGATGAGAAACCTTCGAGAAGCTAATTTAGGAAGAGAGAAGGCTGATTGAGAAAAAAAAAAAAAAAAAAACCCAAACAGCCAAACTAAAGCCCAAAGTTAAGGGTTTAAAAGCCCATTAGGCCCAGTATTGTCGCCGAGTTAAGTTCGCCGGAGAAGTACTTTATCCGATGTACAGATAATTCAAATCGAGCTGCCACGTCGCTATTTTCCCACCAACTTCTCTTTTTAAAAAAAAAAAATTTTAATTCATAATTATTTCTGATATTTTACGAATTCCCAAACTCTTTAAAGTAATTGAGAATTTTCTAATTGGATTGGAAGATTAAAAAAAAAAAAAAAAAATTGAAGATAACTTTTAGGGTTTATAACGACCCGCCAAATTCGCTAGTCTCCTCCGACATTTACAGATTTACTTGACCCGGATCTTGACCCGGACCCGCATTTTATTCGGTTCCGATCTGGTATCTTGACAATGGCGTCGGGAGCTTCGCCTTCTTCTTCGGCGACCAGATCGGAGCCACCTAAGGAGTCTACGGTGCGTTTTAATCTCTCACTTGAAATCTCTTCCTCAAAATCGGGATCCTTAGAAAAGTTTCTATTTTTATTTTCTGGGGTTTCTAAAAGTCGTAACTTTTGAGGCATTGTCTATGATTTGCTTTGTTATATCTTCAATTTGGTGTTGTTTTTGGATCTAGAGATTGCTGCATTGTGAGCTATAATAGTTGTTTTAGGGTTGAGGGAAACCATTATGCTGCAATTGGTAGTTTTTTTTCTTCTCACTGAACACTTTGGAAATGAATATAGTTTTTTCCTCATTGAACCTCATTTTCATGGTTGCTGTTGAAATGCGTTTGATTTGTTTGATTTCTTTGAAATTTCAGCCGGAGGAGAGAAGTCCAGCTTCTAAGGAAGTGTCAGCAGTAATAGAATCACTAAAGAAGAAACTTGCAGCTGATCGTTGTGTATCAATTAAGGTTAGTATTGGTTCTTGTTTCATTTAATATTTGTTTTTTTTTTTTTTTGTGTTTCTGCAACTGATTTGCTAGAAATCGAGGATTCGTTTTTTGTTTAGAAAAGGTTTGATGAAAACAAGAAGAATTTGTGTGGCATTACTCAAAGCTTTATGAGGTCTTCTATGGAGAGAGGAGGTAGCTGTAAAGATGGTAATGATCTTTTAGTTAAGAGGCAAAGAGATTCGCCTGGTATGAAAAGCGGAATCGATGCTAGTGATGGTGATAGGAATAACCACAGATTCGTTGATGATGGACATGCCAATTCAGCGATATTTCAAGGATCTAGTGTCCCTGTTAAAATTTCCTTACGGCCAATCAAACTACCTGATATCAAACGTTTGTCACCTTATACCACATGGGTTTTCCTGGACAGGTACTTTGGCATTAACGTCGCAAAAGTATTTGAAAGTATTCAAAGTTGAAATGTATGCTCTGGTGGAGTATCTTAACATTATTTTTATCACTCTTTAAATGATTCAGGAATCAAAGAATGACTGAAGACCAGTCTGTTGTGGGTCGAAGGAGAATTTATTATGATCAAACTGGCGGGGAAGCGCTCATTTGCAGTGATAGTGAAGAGGAGGTGATTGATGACGAAGAAGAAAAAAGAGAATTTTTGGAGCCTGAAGATTTTATTATTCGGTTAGTCTAATCCTTTGTCATTGCCTGGCTGTATACTTGCATTTTGGTCTCTAATTGGGAACCACTTGGCTGTTACTTTCATTGATATGGCTTTTCATTCTCACTTTAATTTCCCTTCATTTATTCAGCATGACCCTTGAGCAACTAGGTCTTTCAGACTCTGTCTTGGAGGAACTAGCAAATCTCTTGTCCAGACGTTCTAGTGAAATCAAGGTATCAGTCACTTTTTCTTTGTCTGTTGCCAGTATGAACTATGATGTTCCTATTTTCCATTAGAATACAGAACTTTAATTGTAGGATTTCAAAACAGAGTGAGTGATGCATCGTTTAAGGATATCCAATTAGTATTGTTCCAGCCCTTTCCCAATTGGCTTTTTGCAGAGATATGAACACCGACCATCTTATACAGGCAAGACATGGAGTGCTTATGAAGGAAAAAGAAATATCCGAGAGTGGAGATAATCAAGCAGAGAGCTCCCTTCTCAACAAAGATATGGAAGGAGCATTAGATTCTTTCGATAACCTGTTCTGCCGTAGATGCCTTGTTAGTCCATTTGATTTCTCAGGCTAAATTTTGATGTTCTAGCAAAATAATTCTCTTTTTTTAACCTGTTATGCCCTTATGCAGGTATTTGATTGCCGGCTGCATGGGTGTTCACAGGATCTTATTTTTCCTGTGAGTTAGTGCCCCACTTAAAATTCAAATTATAACTTTATAGTTACTTGTTTTAATGTTTATGGTTTTTAGGCTGAGAAACCAGCGCCGTGGTGTCCTCCTGTAGATGAAAATCTAACCTGTGGTGCAAACTGCTATAAAACGGTAAATTTGTTATCCACGCAGCTAAACTCATGTCGTAGGAAGACTGATTTGACAAAAAGAATTGTTTTCATTCTATCAGCTTCTGAAGTCTGAAAGAATTCCGGGATATGGCACCACCGAAAATAAAACTGGCACTTCATCAGATTGTGCGGGTACTAAGACCACATCCACGAAGTTATCCAGCAAACTTAGTAGGAGAAAACCAAAGACCTTCCCAAGTGAAAGTGCATCGTCTAATGAAAAGTGCACACCAGAGACAAGTGACTCAGAGAATGGACTTCAGCAGGATACCAATTCCGATAAAGTTTCATCATCACCAAAAGTGAAAGGTAGTGGGAGACGTGGAGGTCGTAAGAGGATTAATAACCGAGTCGCTGAGCGAGTTCCTCGTAGGACTCAGAAGAGGCAAAAGAAGACAGAAGCCTCAGACAGCGATTCCATCGCCAGTGGAAGTCGTTCACCCAGCGATGCAAAACTTAAAGAAAATGAAGATGCTACTTCCTCTTCTCAGAAGCATGTTAAATCTGGGAACTCCGGGAAGTCAAAGAAGAATGGCACCCCTGCAGAAGACTCTAAGAATTCTGTCAAGGATGACGATCCTGTTTGTCAGTTAAATGAGGTTGCTTCTGAGCTTGATGCGCCATGTAGCGATGAAAGTTTACGGAAAGAAGAGTTTGTTGGTGAGAATGCATGTCGAAGAGGATTGGCTACAAACAAGTTGTGGAGACCACTTGAGAAAAGCCTTTTTGAAAAAGGTGTTGAGATTTTTGGAATGAATAGGTGAATAAACTGCTAAATTATCATTCGGCTTCAAGTTTTGTCAATCTGTGGAAGATTGTCATCTTTCTTTTTTTCTTTGCAGCTGCTTAATTGCTAGAAACCTTTTGAGTGGTTTCAAGTCATGTTGGGAGGTCTTCCAATACATGACTTGCTCGGAAAATAAAGCTTCCTTCTTTGGAGAGGATGCATTAAACCCCGATGGCTCTTCCAAGTTTGACATCAATGGAAATATGGTATAATACCTATTCATTTTGTATACACATTCCTGATATAATGGATTTATTTCTCTTAGGGAACTAATGCTTTAGTTACTGGACTAACTAGGCAAATAACCAAGTGAGGAGAAGGTCAAGGTTTCTACGTAGACGAGGCAAAGTGCGTCGCTTGAAGTATACATGGAAATCTGCTGCATATCATTCAATTAGGAAAAGAATTACTGAGAGGAAAGACCAGCCATGCCGTCAATTTAATCCATGCAACTGCAAAACTGCTTGTGGGAAGGAATGTTCTTGTTTACTAAACGGGACTTGCTGCGAGAAGTACTGCGGGTATTGTAATCTATGATCATTCACATCTGTATTTTCTAGCTCTGAATCTCATTGCCAACAAACTTTATTCTCTGTGTAGTTGCCCAAAGAGCTGCAAGAATAGGTTTAGAGGTTGTCATTGTGCAAAAAGTCAGTGTCGAAGCCGTCAGTGTCCATGCTTTGCTGCAGATCGGGAATGTGATCCAGATGTTTGTAGGAACTGCTGGGTCATGTAAGTCTTATTGGAGATGCAAATGTTTACTCTACGGTTTTGTGCTACTAATTGGTCGCTTAGTAGAGGATCAAGAACGCATTGCTACTTTTTTTTCGTTACTAATGGAACCAAATACACTAATACTATGTCTGAATGAATTTAAATGTGTAGTGGCGGGGATGGTACGCTCGGGGTGCCAAGTCAAAGAGGCGATAATTATGAGTGCAGGAATATGAAATTGCTCCTGAAACAACAGCAAAGGGTACCTACTTAGCTTTCTTAACTATGGCAATATGAATTTGCTCCTGCAATCACATGACTAGGAGGAACTTCAAATAATTAAAGATGAATTTGTGAAGTTAGCTCTCCTTTTTGTCAATTTCAGGTTTTGCTTGGAAGATCTGATGTTTCTGGTTGGGGAGCTTTCTTAAAGGTAAAAGAAGAATGCAAAATTTGTCAAATAGAATGGAAGTCCTTAAATGATGAAGTTATATTTGGAGTCTGGATTTGCCTTAAATAACAAATCTTGTTCCTTCTTACAGAACAGTGTAAGNCCCCGATGGCTCTTCCAAGTTTGACATCAATGGAAATATGGTATAATACCTATTCATTTTGTATACACATTCCTGATATAATGGATTTATTTCTCTTAGGGAACTAATGCTTTAGTTACTGGACTAACTAGGCAAATAACCAAGTGAGGAGAAGGTCAAGGTTTCTACGTAGACGAGGCAAAGTGCGTCGCTTGAAGTATACATGGAAATCTGCTGCATATCATTCAATTAGGAAAAGAATTACTGAGAGGAAAGACCAGCCATGCCGTCAGTTTAATCCATGCAACTGCAAAACTGCTTGTGGGAAGGAATGTTCTTGTTTACTAAACGGGACTTGCTGCGAGAAGTACTGCGGGTATTGTAATCTATGATCATTCACATCTGTATTTTCTAGCTTTGAATCTCATTGCCAACAAACTTTATTCTCTGTGTAGTTGCCCAAAGAGCTGCAAGAATAGGTTTAGAGGTTGTCATTGTGCAAAAAGTCAGTGTCGAAGCCGTCAGTGTCCATGCTTTGCTGCAGATCGGGAATGTGATCCAGATGTTTGTAGGAACTGCTGGGTCATGTAAGTCTTATTGGAGATGCAAATGTTTACTCTACGGTTTTGTGCTACTAATTGGTCGCTTAGTAGAGGATCAAGAACGCATTGCTACTTTGTTTTCGTTACTAAATGGAACCAAATACACTAATACTATGTCTGAATGAATTTAAATGTGTAGTGGCGGGGATGGTACGCTCGGGGTGCCAAGTCAAAGAGGCGATAATTATGAGTGCAGGAATATGAAATTGCTCCTGAAACAACAACAAAGGGTACCTACTTAGCTTTCTTAACTATGGCAATATGAATTTGCTCCTGCAATCACATGACTAGGAGGAACTTCAAATAATTAAAGATGAATTTGTGAAGTTAGCTCTCCTTTTTGTCAATTTCAGGTTTTGCTTGGAAGATCTGATGTTTCTGGTTGGGGAGCTTTCTTAAAGGTAAAAGAAGAATGCAAAATTTGTCAAATAGAATGGAAGTCCTTAAATGATGAAGTTATATTTGGAGTCTGGATTTGCCTTAAATAACAAATCTTGTTCCTTCTTACAGAACAGTGTAAGTAAACATGAATACCTTGGGGAATACACAGGAGAGCTGATCTCACATAAAGAAGCAGATAAACGGGGGAAGATATATGATCGCGAGAACTCCTCTTTTCTCTTCAATCTAAACGATCAGGCACGTCTTGTCTCAAAAAATGTTCATACTCTCTAGGTTGTCTTCAAATTCGAATCTGCCATAAACTTTTTTTGGATGTTGTTACTGCAGTTTGTGCTAGATGCTTACAGGAAAGGAGACAAACTGAAATTTGCCAACCATTCTCCTGAACCAAACTGTTACGCAAAGGTAAAAATGCGAAAAATGCAAAAGTTAACGACATGGTTTTTGCATGATGGGTCTATTCTTTTTTTTTCTTCTCAAAATCTGACAAGAGGACTATGTATCTGTTTAAGGTCATTATGGTTGCTGGAGATCACAGGGTGGGGATTTTTGCAAAGGAGAGGATAATGGCTGGAGAAGAACTCTTCTATGATTACCGGTATGAGCCAGATCGAGCTCCTGCTTGGGCCAAAAAACCTGAAGCTCCGGGTTCTAAGAAAGACGAACATGTTACTCCTTCTGTTGGTAGACCCAAGAAGCTTGCTTAGCAACAACAACAACAACAAAAAAGAAACGCCATTTTTTAGTCAATTCTTTTGTTACAGGTGGAAGAACACATTACTCCTCAATCATTCTACTCTCCACACGGGAAACACAATGAAAACAAATCCATACATTTTGCTGAGTCTAAAGAAATTTGTATTCATTGGATCAAAATCTCATTTTCAATTTCATGATACGAGACTTCAGTTTTTCTTTCTATTTTGTTCCTTACAACCAAATCTATTTTTATAGTTAAGTAAAATTGTTACTGTCTATATATGATCTGAGCAACTTAAAATGTACAATAAAGCATAAAACTAGGGGTTACACAATACATAAGAATAAAAATAGATATACAAGAATGTTTGCAGTAAATGCATCTATTCTAATTTCTCTTTGAAGGGTCCATCTTCATGCATCAGTTTGATGACAAAATCAACCTGCGATGTACAAAGTCACATTATTTTAAAGCAACGACCATCTTTGTTTACTTTACCAAATCACCTTAACTTCAAAACGTACCTGATTGGATTCCCGCACTAAAAACTCGTCTATGGCTTGCTTGAAACCTTCATCGAATATGTAATGGCAACTATACGTTTTTACAGGAAGGTAGCCCCGCTGGATCTTATGCTCACCCTGCGCTCCAGCTTCTACCGTTTTCAGGTTAAGCTCTATCGCAGCTTCAATTGCCTGTGAATCCCATTACCTGTTTATGAACTTTTTCCATCTAAATTATGGTTCCAGAGATTTTGTTGACAACAAGACCAACCTGGTAATAGCACGCTTCAAAATGGAGACTGGGATAGTAGGAATCAGGACGGCATCCCCATAGTCGCCCAAATAGAGTATCTCCTCCAATAAGATTCAATGCTCCAGCAACAGGTTCCTCATTTTCTTCAGCGAGAACAAGCAATACCTTGTCTCCCAATTTTGATGCCATGTCGTGGAAGAACTCCCTTGTGAGATAAGGTGTGCCCCATCTACAAATATCCGAAAACGTTAAGCATGTGAAAGTATAAGCAATATATAATCAGAACTACGTTGTGCAGGTACAAAACACTGAAGATGACAGATAATACTCAGAGACACGTGTATGTATATATATGTATGTATGCGCCAGCGCCTGATAATAAGAAAACAAAAATTGTCTCAATGGTATGGACTAAACTTGTTATCAGTTGTGTTCCTGTAGAAGTCATAGAAGGAATCCCAATGCCTAGCCTGCAAAAACATTAGAAACAAAAGATGAATTGAAAAATTCATTGATACAGTTAAATTTTCAAGACACATATTATAGCATGTCCTATCTGGCAGCAGAGTTGATTATAGCCACTATAATAATCAATTATAAAATAAACTGTGTCATCTCATGGCAGTCCAGTTACGTACCTTTATTTCATCTCCTCGAAGCCGTCTCATTTTCAAATTCTGGGTAACAATCTACTAAAGAAAAGGAGCATTAGAAGTCAGCAGCGTGCTTGAAAACCGCCACAAGGAAAGGATAAAGAAGTAAGGCTAGAGTTCTAAAGTTGTTGGGAAAGAACCAAAGAATAACCATTCCATTAACCTATCTAGTATTCACAAAGGCACGAGGACTTAAGAGAAAATGAATATATATCTCAACCACTCGCACCAAAAGGATGATATGAAAACAGGAAAAAATAAACAAACCTTTTTACGTTCCTGCCGGATATTTTTCCTTTTGCTTTGCTTCATGTCCATCAAGAACTCATCAAAACTGAAGCATTACACATTAAAAGTTAGCATCATTCATATGCTATAACTTTTAAGTGGAAAAAGTTGCAAGTCAACAGATCATGACCAGACAGAACCGATTCACTAATATTAGTAACAAAATCAAAATTTAGTTGTTCAATCGTTAGAAATTTTAAGAAAATGTACCTAAACTGTTAGACAACAATGTTCTAATTCGAAGAGAGCATCTACAAGTGAATCCTACGACTTAGAAGTAGTGTTTTTTGGTAACAATTATAATAATAAGCAAACTATAAAAGCAACAACTATATAACCAGTCCGGACGGTACAGTCATTGTTAAAACTATATTGGCATTGAGACTTCAATTACTTTTTATAGTCACGATTTTGCCAGTGGTACTGCATTCCAATCCTCTGTGAGAAGCCTTTCTCTTTTAATTTGTTCCACTCAGCTCCAGACGAAAATGTAATATGCAAAGATGAAATTTGTAACTGCCAAAGCGCACAGAACAAAACTAGTCTGTCAGCAGATAACATATGTTGAAAGCAAAACTCAACGCAAGAGAACCAATACAGCTCTAAGGTAAATCTCTCGTTTTGTTGTTATCTACAATACAACGCATTTCATAATGATACCATACCTTAGCTGCCAATTCAGTCATGGCAGAAACAATAGCATCAAAAACTTGGTCTTTGCAAGGATTATCACGGATTAGAATCCTAGGGCCAGTAACTGGAGTGAAAGGAACACAACACTGAAGTTTAGGATAATATCTTCCACCAAAACTTCGGTATGCATCAGCCCAAGAGTGATCAAAAACGAATTCTCCATAGGAATGACTGTGACACATAAATACAGTACATGAGAATAGCCATTGACGTAAGAATTAATGCATTCAAGACATCTAAAAAAAAACCTTTTGAGATAAAGTGGGACAACGCCTAAAATACTCTGAGATTCATCCTTAGCAACAATATGTAATGGCATCCAACCTGTTTCCTATAACAATAAAAGAGATGCCCATAAGAAACACACAAACATCTAACACTTCCTTCGATCGAAAGAGAAATTGTTTGTACTAACCCTGACGGCACAACGTGTCTCTTCTAAACTAGAAAGAAACCCATGACTAAGAAATGGATTATATCTTTCAGGTTGAGAAGAATCTAAAGCACATGCATCCCATTCAGCTGGTGGTATCTCTAATATTGAAGTAACAACCGAAAGTGAAATAACATTTTGCCTCTCCTGAGCTTCCTAAACTCGAGAAACGAAATCACTGATTAGGAGAAGTGATTTAATATTAAAACCTCTTTGACATCAAGAAAGAAAGAATTCAATACCTCAATGCCTGATTCAGTTAGAGTGTAATCCCTAAGTGATATATCGAATTCTCGTACTTCCGCGGGCTTATTGGATTTCCAAAACATAGCAGTAACCATTGATGATCGTCTTGAGCTCCGTACATTTTGTTTCTTCCACAGATTTCCCTACAGCGAGATGAGTTAATCTAACTGCATAGCCACCACGAAGCCAAACATCAAGTAAAAGCCCTAACTAGAACGATTGATCTGGCAATCAAAAATCAGAGGAAGACTCACACAGCGACGATGGAATCGACGAAGAAGAGGAGGGGAAGGTTTGCAGTAGGAGAGTACAACAGCCATGGTTACGTCACTGGTTCGTTCGACGAGAATCGGAAAATGAGTCCCGGCGGAGGCGGCGGCGGCTCCGGCTCCGGCGATCAAGTAGAATCACAGTGTGCTCTCGCTCAGTGATGAATGAATCATTGAACGCTTTCGAATTTGGGGATTTTGTTTAGTGACGTGTCACTTTTGGGGTCTTCAGTTGTTTTTGTGTTGTCGATAAGGTGGGCTCAAATACTTTGATTTGTCAATTAGGCCCATTAAAGTGAGTAGATATGGACCTTAAAAGCCCAAACTCTTTCTCGCGGAGAGTTATGAAAATTGTGATGTTTTAGAACTTAGGTTTTTCGAGATATTCTAGTTTCTTGTGTAGCAAGATATTGGTTTTAATAACAAGCTGGTACATGTGTATAAGGTAAAGAAAAGAGAAAGAAACACATCACTTGTTTTATTCGATTCACGGAAACAAATTACAAGTATACTTGAAACAAAGAGCTAATAGTTTTTGGTAGAAACTACATGACATGAAGAGAGAACATAATAGAGTGGAACAAAGGATCAAGCCTTAAGGCCAAATCGTCTTTCCCTGCGCTGATACGAAGCGAGGGCCTCTACAAGCGTATCCTTACTGAAATCAGGCCAAAGAACTGGCGAGTAGAAGAGCTCTGTATAAGCAAGTTGCCACAAGAAGAAGTTACTAATCCTCAGTTCTCCACTTGTCCTAATCAATAAATCAGGATTTGGGAAGTCACTACAAGTCGTCAGAAACTCTCTCTGGATCAATTTCTCGTCTACATCTTCCTCTCGGATCAACCCTTTTTCTGATTTCTTCACAATACTCTTGCAAGCGTGCATGATGTCGAATTTCCCACTGTAATCTATTGCCAAAATGAGATGCTTATTCTTGTAGCCTTTCGTAGCTTCCTCTACCTCATTGATTACTCGGATGAGCGATTCAGGTATCCTCGTTTTGTTCCCAATAACCGAAACGCGAACTTCTTTTCTGAAAAAACAAGATCTTGGTTGTAAATGAGCAAACCAGATGTCATTAACTAACAAAAAAAATCTCAATCGAATTTGTAATTAAACCTTTGGAACAGAGCCCTGCCTACTTGAGAAATTAAGAAACATTCGCCTACGGCCTAATTATATTTTATGTGAAACTGTAGGCACATTTAAACTTTGCTTGCACTAACGTAGGCACATTTCCATTAATATTTCATGGCTAATCCATAGTTTTCTATTAGAAAAAAAGTTTTAGCTTACTCTTTAATTTCTTTGTATTTGTCTACTCACTCTTTCGTTTTCTTTTATAACTTTTTTTTGCCAAATCCTTCTCATTTTATGTTCTTTTATGTGTATTTGACAACTTTATAAACACACAAAACTATATGTTACGTTATTGACTTTCTGGATAACTTTTCTCTATTAGACACAAAATGTTTAAACATTAATTATATATTTTTCATAATTTATTTTAAAATTAGTGAGGATATATGTTTAGTATATTGACTATAGAAATTATTATAAATAATTTATTTTTATTAATATGTATCCATTTTGCCTATGGCCTTGAAAAATCTAGGCACGGCTTGGAAATATTCGATGTTGGACTTTAAGTATTGTTGGAAAAATACATTTCAACCTCATCCTTTATAAACAATAACAACAAATTTTGTTAGAGTAGATAAGCTACTTGTGTCTAAAATGTTACACTTTGTCTCTTCCCCAATTCTCTGTGGAGAAAGCAAAAGCTGAGACTGTATGAATCCGCAATTCAAAGCAGAGCTCAACGAAGAGACAATTTTGGTCACAATTTTGGTCACAATATTCACATTTTTTTGTAGCGCCATGAGAGATAAAAGCAAATAATAAACCATGCATGGTCATCATATACCATACTTAAATTCCAAAAACTTCGGATTTAACAAATGATGAAAAAGAGAATTGAAATAGGCAAGAGTTTTTGAAATGCGTTCAGTAGTAAGCAAGCAAGCAGGAGAATTACTGAGAACACGAAACTTCAACAAACTGATAATCATGCAAGATTAAGAGACACTCTTTGTGACTTTGCGGTAGAAAGACCAGTCAGGATGAGAAGAATCGATCATAGGCTGTCCAAAGGAATGCTCTTTTATATAAACCTGAACATCCGATGATTTTGCCAGACCATCCAAGTAAGAGCAGAACTCTCCTTCAGGATCTAAGATAATCAAAAACAATCGAAACCATAACTAAAAAGCATGTCTAATGATAAGAGGTGAACATCACACGTTTTAAAACTGTTTACATACCAAGTAAATGATCTTTAACGTCTGACGGATCATAACTCAACGGGAACAGACCCGTATTGTCCTGAATGCATGCACGCACAACAAGATCAATCAAAGTTAAGAGCAAGAACAACGAAGCTGATAAACAAACGGTGTATATTACAGAGATAAATGTTTGTATACAGGATTGAGAAGAGCTTTGTAAGGTTCTTCTTCAATGAAGATGGTGTTTGATGCAGAGAAACCTTTGAAGCACTGAAACACTTTAGAGAGATCCTTAAAGAACAAAGGCTTGTAACTGTTCTCTAGTGTTTTAAATCCACTGTCCGTACACTTTTCTTGATCCTATAATTAAGGAAATTAAGAGAATTCGAAAGTGCATATATATACACAAAAACACACATATAACATATAGGTATTTAATTAAGAGTCTCTTACCCACACGAACAGAAGCTTATCTTCTAGATCTTTGAGAATAATGTTTAGAATTATATCAACATTTTTCCTGTATATCAGTCAAAATTATAAAGAGTCAGATCAACGTAACTCTACGTTGAAAGAATTAAAGTTAATCTTTGACTAACTCGCAAGCAGAGGACCAAATCCCGACTTGAAATCTATCAAGACAAAACTTCATAAACTCTTCAACAAATGGCCTCTTATACACTAAACAACAAAGAAACAAATCCAAAATTCCAAATCAAGCAAATTATATAGTTAAACAAAAAAAAAGGAAATTAATATCGAAATTAATGTTACCAAGATTTGGTCCACATGAAGCATCAGGAGAACGGTTCTTGGGAGCTTTGTGCAAAACTTGTTTATGCACACGGTGTAGAAGTAGACCATTCAGACTTAAGACCAAGAGTTTCTTTTCCTCCTTGTTTGGCGGTGATAAACTAAGTTTATCAAGAATCCAACTAAGTTCTGTCTCTTCTGGATCTTGGTCACATGAGTAGTCATCACCGTATTCATCGCTGCCGTCGTAGGATGCAATAATGGTGGTACTCTTCTTATTTGTATTTTTTTCTTCCGCCATTGCTGTGCTTCAGTAGACGAGACTCACATGGTGGTGCATATATAGTAGAGGACTTAGTTGAAGGTGTGGGTGGGCGATTTTAGCTTCACGAGATCAAAAGCCATTTATTTGGCGTTATTCTTCATGCGGCTCTTTGGATACTGTCAAATCTTTTGTACTTATCACTTTCCTAGCTAATAGTGACTTTTAGGGTTCTTTTTCTTCGAAAACCATTATGTAGCTCTTTGACTTTAAACTACCAATCGGAGAATTTCACCTGTCACACATGGGTAAAAATAAAATAATGTCGGTACATCTTTCCATCTCTTTAAAGTTTTTTTTTTTCTTTCTTTGTACTTAAAATCACTACCTCGATTCTCACTAAAAAAGTTAAAGTTAACTTCGAGATGTGTATTTTTCCTATAATTCGAGTAATTTTGAGATATTTTATGAAAAAATTAATAGTGAGTTCTCCAAACTGCCAATATATCCTATTAGTGATACTTTAAATTGGTCATTCTAGAAATTGTTAGGAGAAAATGAAACTGTTATATCTGCAGTAAAAAATGTATCGACTATCAGGGCATAAAACAAATTCTAATGGTAAACTATGGTCGACGTATATACTATCAACAAGAAAGTGAATTATATGTCATCTTTATCAAGAAAATGAGTAAATGACATATCATACAAACTGACAGACAAAGGGCAAGTATATATTCAGATATTTGATACACACTAGTTTTTTCCTTAAAAAAAACTAAACAAATTAAATGATCATATTACATTCGTAAATAATGTGCGTCATGCCATACTTATCATGTGGTTCTGATCAGTAACCATATTTTGAAAAGTCATTGTTGAATTTTGGTGTGACTTTTCAAGATATGAGAAACATAGAAGAAACTCTTGAGTTTTTATTTTTTCTCCTCTCTTGACAAAACCCATCATTTTTTTTTTCCGGTCGTGACAAATCCCATAATTTAATTAGCCCAACAACCACGTAAAATTAACCCTAGTTTTTAAGTCTAATAATATGAAAATAATTAAATAAAAGTTAAAACCAATAAAGGCTTTAAAAGAAGAAGAAGAAGACTAGGTCAAAGTCTCGTTTTGCCCTTTGTGTGGTTGTCATCGTCTCTTTTGAACACTTTCGTTTCTTCTTTTCCTTTGACCACTCCAAATACAAATAAAAAACAAACAAAACCAGTGGTGTCCTCGTTCGTTCACTCTCTCGTAATCACACACTCATACACATACACAATACGAAAACCAATTGTATTGCTTCCACACACGAATTTGGAGACGACGACAATGAAGAATGGCTCAGAATTGTCTAAGATCATTGACGGACCAACCAATCCTATGGTCACACCTTTACTCAATGATCTTTACCAATTCACCATGGCTTATGCTTATTGGAAAGCTGGCAAACACAACGAACGATCCGTGTAAACAACACCACACAATTCTCATTTCCTCTGTTTTTTTTTTAAATGGTTTTCTGTTATTTTTGAAATTGATTCTGTTTTTTTTTTTTGTTGTTGTATGCTTGTTATAGCTTCGATCTGTATTTTCGTAAGAACCCATTTGGTGGTGAGTATACTGTGTTTGCTGGGTTAGATGAGTGTATTAAGTTCCTTGCCAATTTCAAATTGAGTGATGAAGAGATCGATTACGTTCGTGAGTCTTTGCCTGGATCTGAGGTAATCAAGAGAAAGATTGGTTGTATACTTTTAAATCGGTTAAAGTTTGTATTTTTCAATCTGGGTTTGATGTTTTTGATTCAAATCAGGAAGCTTTTTGTGATTATCTTAGAGGACTTGATTGTTCTGATGTTGAAGTTTATGCAATTCCAGAAGGGTCTGTTGTTTTTCCTAAAGTACCTCTCATGAGAGTTGAAGGACCTGTTGGTGTGAGTATTAATAATAACACACTCTCTCTTTTATGTGAAGATGGTTTAAGCAATAGTTGTTCTTGAGTGGATGATTCAGGTTATTTGTTATGAATCCATATAGGTTGTTCAATTGTTGGAAACTCCATTCCTCAATCTTGTCAATTTTGCATCTTTGGTAGCTACAAACGCAGCTAGGCACCGGTTTGTTGCTGGGAAATCTAAGAGTCTACTCGAGTTTGGTGCTCGAAGGGCTCAGGTTTTATATTAATTGTTCTCTTGTTTTTGTGTCTAAACTAGATTTAGATCTTCCTATGTGTCTCTGATGATCTTAGTTTGGTATCTTAGGGACCAGATGGCGCAATAAGTGCATCCAAATATTGCTACCTTGGAGGTTTTGACGCAACAAGGCAAGTCTTGCTTTTTGTTGTTTCTTCTGAAAATAGTTGAAAGGGAATGTAGAAATGATTTGTTTTTGTGTTGTTGGGTAAATTGCCAATGGCAGTAATGTAGCAGCTGGAAAACTTTTTGGGATACCTCTCCGTGGAACACACTCCCATGCTTTTGTTAGCTCATTCATGGTCAGTTTACCTAAGCCCAAAATTTTAATTTTTTATATGGAGGTTATACTATTTAAGCAGTCTATTGCTAAGCTCATTTCAATACATACTTGAGTTAGCTAATAGAGGCGATAACACAAAGTTTCTGGGAATAAGATGTTCTTGTCAATTGCTTTCTGTTAGAAGTTTATCAGCAATGGCTTTGATTATAAGTTAGAATCTTCCTTCCTATCAATATCACAAAAGCAATTTCGATTTAACTTTGCAGAGCACTGATGAGATTGTTGACAAAGTACTTCATAGTGCTGATGGGAAAACCACATGTGAGGATTTTGTCAGTCATGTTCAGACATGGTTAAAAAAGATTCAGGTGTTTGCTATTGCAATCTAGATTTTGCTCTTCCTCTGCCTGTTTTCTAGTCTCAGGACCAGTTTGCTTATGTTTGTGTTTCCTTGTGGATGACAGTATTCTCCATCTCTAAGTAACATTTTCTCTGAGACAAATCAAAGCGAGCTAGTAGCTTTCATCTCATATGCGCTGGCGTTCCCCAAAACTTTTCTTGCCCTTGTAGATACATACGATGTAAGCATTTAACACCATAGTAGATAGCTCATTTGAGCTTAAGATTTTTAATAAACTGTTGTATTAGTGTTTTGCCGACTGCTTTTATAGGTGATGAAGAGTGGAATCCCTAACTTCTGTGCAGTTGCTTTAGCACTCAATGACTTTGGGTATGTAAGAATCTCTTAACTTGATGGTTTTGGCTTGCTTTTAAGGATTTAGTGACTTTTCGGATCATATGGAATCTGAGATGCAAGTGATGTTTGTTGTGCTGTGCAGATATAAAGCATTAGGTATTAGATTGGATTCAGGTGACTTAGCATATCTATCTACAGAGGCCAGGAAATTCTTCTGCACGGTAGAGAGAGAACTAAAAGTGCCCGATTTTGGGAAGATGGTTGTCACTGCTAGTAATGATCTAAATGAAGAGACGATCGACGCTTTAAATAAACAGGTGATTCCCTAACCTCACTCTCAAGGGCTCCATAAGATTGTTTTTTAAGCATATGTGTTTTTAAATCTTGGTAGGGACACGAGGTGGATGCTTTTGGTATTGGCACCTACTTAGTCACTTGCTATTCGCAAGCGGCCTTAGGTTGTGTTTTCAAACTTGTTGAGATAAACAATCAGCCTCGGATCAAACTTTCTGAAGATGTTACAAAGGTTAAAACTCCCTCTCTATCTCTCACTGGTTTTTAATTATTTATCGTTACATTGCACTTGATTTGATTATCATTCTGATTTGTTCAGGTATCGATACCATGTAAAAAGCGAAGTTACAGATTATACGGGAAAGAAGGTTACCCTCTGGTGGATATAATGACTGGAGAGAACGAACCACCTCCAAAGGTAAAAAGATATATAACTCTTTCTATTAGTCTTTTTACCTTATTGCATTTTACATGATATCTTTCTTGATTTTTAAAGGTTGGTGAGCGTTTACTATGTCGTCACCCATTCAATGAATCCAAACGAGCATATGTAGTGCCACAACGTGTTGAAGAGCTCCTCAAATGCTATTGGCGTGGAAGTGCAGGTAAAGTTTTTTCAGTACCGTAAAGTTATAATGACCTTGCTTATTAACTGATAATTGCTTCTCACGGTCAATGAAGATGGAGCAAGAGAAGAGTTACCGCCATTGGAAGAGATAAGAGATCGTTGCATCAAACAGCTGGCAAACATGCGACCTGATCATATGAGGAGATTAAATCCAACTCCTTATAAGGTTTGAGTTTCTCCTACAAACTTTTTGAAAAAAACCATTTTTTCGGTTTTCTCTGTTCTGTGTTAACAAACTTGTTCTCGGGGTACAGGTTAGTGTCAGCGCGAAGTTGTACGATTTCATCCACTTCCTATGGCTCAACGAAGCGCCTGTTGGTGAATTGCAGTGACAGAAGAAACAAAAAGAAGAATCTGGTATTGGTTGGAGTAATGTATATAGATTTGTATACCACAGCATCACAAACTTGCATTAAGAGCTTTGCACTTTGTTTCTTTCTTACCACATTTTGATGGTTTCTCATATTTCATTGCCGTAGTTAGAGTTTCATCTTCATACTGAAGAAACAAACTCTCTGCGTTCATTGGAACTCTGTTTTCAACTGATTCGATTTGATTTATTTGACCACTGTAAACATAATGGAAACAGTGAAAAGTTTACTCAAGTGAATGATTTGGATCAGATCTATGTTGTACTTTTCTGTTACACAAATAGAGTAAAGTGTTTGATTAAACTTGTTCAGATCGGTTCCGTGGATCAGTTTTAGTTTTCGCAACAAGGCATTGTTGTTCAGAGTTCATGTGAGCGCTTACTATTGTCACTGCACTGGTAAGCTGTTATTAATCTAGTTTTTTCATTAGTAGAGATTCGATGACCATAGCAGTAAAAAACTGTTTTGTTTATGTCTTCGAAGTCAAGATTATAGGTGTGAAGACTTTTTTAACATGCTTAGATCTCAAATTCATCTCGGCAAAGATTGAATCAACGGGTAGAAACCAATGGTCCAGAAGTATCTAAGCTGTTCATTTGTCCTCTCTGGGGCTTAAACGAAACACACAATAATGTCTTCATTAATACGAAAATTTTACAGGAGTTATGGGATTATCCTATTCCTTGTCTATTTACTAATTAAACCGATTTGTCCATGAACGATAGTTTCGTTTAGTGAACATTGAATTCGGATGGTCAGCAAATAGCCGTGGCTTAGAGGGCAGGGCATTGGATTTGGCTATACATAACCTATGACCATACATTATTATCTTACCTATGCTTGTGCAAATAACTTATGACCTTATGAGTTATGCCATAGTTTTTTTCTAAAACAATAGTTCCTTGATGAAAAATAATGGATTTATAGTAAACCTACTGATACAAAAAAAAGTAAATGGCTCTAATCAAATCCATCGTTTAACCCGTTTGTTCTCCGAAATGGTAGGGTCTATATAAGTTGATTGGCTAAACGATTTGCCCAAATGGTCCATGAGAGAGTTTTGTTTTTTGTTATCAAGTCTTTGGACATTTGGTCTAGTAACAAAAATGGTCCAGGATCATTTGTTGCGGCATATGGGAAAAATGGGATTTAAACAAAAATGGTATTATCTCACATGTCTTAACCATCGGGTCAGTAGTATACATAATTAAGCTCCTAACTATATGACCTTTTACAGATCTAATAAAGTTTTATTATTAGTATTAGTTTAGTACTATAAAGTTTCAATTCAAACACATATAGGTTCGCGTGATAGAATGTTTATGAATTGTCGAATTGCCTGATTGGTCGGTGCTGAATAGAAAACAAAAAGTGCAGTGAAATTTTTTATAACTTCAGTTGGTGTGGTTGGTACGGTTTAGTTCAACAAAAAAAGTGCAGTGAAATTGTCGATTTGTTGATTAAAAGTTATAAAAAAATATCAACTAATCTCATAGTAGTACTTTCCATGTCAAACGTTGTAATTTTTTTTAACTTTTAAACATATAAAGGTAAAAAAAAAAAAAACCATACTCCTAATATTATTATTAAAATTAAGAAGACAAACAAAAAAAAAAAAAACTGAGTGTGGGGATAGAAATACAAATATGATGTTGTCCACAAAAACAAAAAATGTACTTCTACCCATTAGAATATGCTAAAAGATAGTACATAGGATTCGAAGGAAGATGAGGTAAAAAAAAAAAAAAAAGTTGAGCTAAAAGACACGACTTTTCTGGGCTCTAAAAATCTGTTAGAAAAAAAACTCAACAAAAAGCTTTTTCTTACTTTCTGTGCAATTTCGTACTTCTAAAAACATTCCTTCTACAAATCTTCTTTTCCCAATTCAACAAAATAAAGTTTAAAAAAAAAAANAAAAAAAAAAAAAAAAACTTATTCTTAGAAAAATTAAAATCTAAAAAGTTAATTACTAAAACATACTTCTTCTGCTTCCTTCGATCTTTACTCTAACTTAACCCATTCGTAACGTCCTTCTAATGGCTTCTCCTCTTCGAAATCGAAATTACTAAGAAGAAGAAGAAGAAGAAGAAGAAGAAGAAGAAGAAGAAGAAGAAGAAGAAGAAGAAGAAGAAGAAGAAGAAGAAGAAGAAGAAGAAGAAGAAGAAGAAGAAGAAGAAGAAGAAGAAGAAGAAGAAGAAGAAGAAGAAGAAGAAGAAGAAGAAGAAGAAGAAGAAGAAGAAGAAGAAGAAGAAGAAGAAGAAGAAGAAGAAGAAGAAGAAGAAGAAGAAGAAGAAGAAGAAGAAGAAGAAGAAGAAGAAGAAGAAGAAGAAGAAGAAGAAGAAGAAGAAGAAGAAGAAGAAGAAGAAGAAGAAGAAGAAGAAGAAGAAGAAGAAGAAGAAGAAGAAGAAGAAGAAGAAGAAGAAGAAGAAGAAGAAGAAGAAGAAGAAGAAGAAGAAGAAGAAGAAGAAGAAGAAGAAGAAGAAGAAGAAGAAGAAGAAGAAGAAGAAGAAGAAGAAGAAGAAGAAGAAGAAGAAGAAGAAGAAGAAGAAGAAGAAGAAGAAGAAGAAGAAGAAGAAGAAGAAGAAGAAGAAGAAGAAGAAGAAGAAGAAGAAGAAGAAGAAGAAGAAGAAGAAGAAGAAGAAGAAGAAGAAGAAGAAGAAGAAGAAGAAGAAGAAGAAGAAGAAGAAGAAGAAGAAGAAGAAGAAGAAGAAGAAGAAGAAGAAGAAGAAGAAGAAGAAGAAGAAGAAGAAGAAGAAGAAGAAGAAGAAGAAGAAGAAGAAGAAGAAGAAGAAGAAGAAGAAGAAGAAGAAGAAGAAGAAGAAGAAGAAGAAGAAGAAGAAGAAGAAGAAGAAGAAGAAGAAGAAGAAGAAGAAGAAGAAGAAGAAGAAGAAGAAGAAGAAGAAGAAGAAGAAGAAGAAGAAGAAGAAGAAGAAGAAGAAGAAGAAGAAGAAGAAGAAGAAGAAGAAGAAGAAGAAGAAGAAGAAGAAGAAGAAGAAGAAGAAGAAGAAGAAGAAGAAGAAGAAGAAGAAGAAGAAGAAGAAGAAGAAGAAGAAGAAGAAGAAGAAGAAGAAGAAGAAGAAGAAGAAGAAGAAGAAGAAGAAGAAGAAGAAGAAGAAGAAGAAGAAGAAGAAGAAGAAGAAGAAGAAGAAGAAGAAGAAGAAGAAGAAGAAGAAGAAGAAGAAGAAGAAGAAGAAGAAGAAGAAGAAGAAGAAGAAGAAGAAGAAGAAGAAGAAGAAGAAGAAGAAGAAGAAGAAGAAGAAGAAGAAGAAGAAGAAGAAGAAGAAGAAGAAGAAGAAGAAGAAGAAGAAGAAGAAGAAGAAGAAGAAGAAGAAGAAGAAGAAGAAGAAGAAGAAGAAGAAGAAGAAGAAGAAGAAGAAGAAGAAGAAGAAGAAGAAGAAGAAGAAGAAGAAGAAGAAGAAGAAGAAGAAGAAGAAGAAGAAGAAGAAGAAGAAGAAGAAGAAGAAGAAGAAGAAGAAGAAGAAGAAGAAGAAGAAGAAGAAGAAGAAGAAGAAGAAGAAGAAGAAGAAGAAGAAGAAGAAGAAGAAGAAGAAGAAGAAGAAGAAGAAGAAGAAGAAGAAGAAGAAGAAGAAGAAGAAGAAGAAGAAGAAGAAGAAGAAGAAGAAGAAGAAGAAGAAGAAGAAGAAGAAGAAGAAGAAGAAGAAGAAGAAGAAGAAGAAGAAGAAGAAGAAGAAGAAGAAGAAGAAGAAGAAGAAGAAGAAGAAGAAGAAGAAGAAGAAGAAGAAGAAGAAGAAGAAGAAGAAGAAGAAGAAGAAGAAGAAGAAGAAGAAGAAGAAGAAGAAGAAGAAGAAGAAGAAGAAGAAGAAGAAGAAGAAGAAGAAGAAGAAGAAGAAGAAGAAGAAGAAGAAGAAGAAGAAGAAGAAGAAGAAGAAGAAGAAGAAGAAGAAGAAGAAGAAGAAGAAGAAGAAGAAGAAGAAGAAGAAGAAGAAGAAGAAGAAGAAGAAGAAGAAGAAGAAGAAGAAGAAGAAGAAGAAGAAGAAGAAGAAGAAGAAGAAGAAGAAGAAGAAGAAGAAGAAGAAGAAGAAGAAGAAGAAGAAGAAGAAGAAGAAGAAGAAGAAGAAGAAGAAGAAGAAGAAGAAGAAGAAGAAGAAGAAGAAGAAGAAGAAGAAGAAGAAGAAGAAGAAGAAGAAGAAGAAGAAGAAGAAGAAGAAGAAGAAGAAGAAGAAGAAGAAGAAGAAGAAGAAGAAGAAGAAGAAGAAGAAGAAGAAGAAGAAGAAGAAGAAGAAGAAGAAGAAGAAGAAGAAGAAGAAGAAGAAGAAGAAGAAGAAGAAGAAGAAGAAGAAGAAGAAGAAGAAGAAGAAGAAGAAGAAGAAGAAGAAGAAGAAGAAGAAGAAGAAGAAGAAGAAGAAGAAGAAGAAGAAGAAGAAGAAGAAGAAGAAGAAGAAGAAGAAGAAGAAGAAGAAGAAGAAGAAGAAGAAGAAGAAGAAGAAGAAGAAGAAGAAGAAGAAGAAGAAGAAGAAGAAGAAGAAGAAGAAGAAGAAGAAGAAGAAGAAGAAGAAGAAGAAGAAGAAGAAGAAGAAGAAGAAGAAGAAGAAGAAGAAGAAGAAGAAGAAGAAGAAGAAGAAGAAGAAGAAGAAGAAGAAGAAGAAGAAGAAGAAGAAGAAGAAGAAGAAGAAGAAGAAGAAGAAGAAGAAGAAGAAGAAGAAGAAGAAGAAGAAGAAGAAGAAGAAGAAGAAGAAGAAGAAGAAGAAGAAGAAGAAGAAGAAGAAGAAGAAGAAGAAGAAGAAGAAGAAGAAGAAGAAGAAGAAGAAGAAGAAGAAGAAGAAGAAGAAGAAGAAGAAGAAGAAGAAGAAGAAGAAGAAGAAGAAGAAGAAGAAGAAGAAGAAGAAGAAGAAGAAGAAGAAGAAGAAGAAGAAGAAGAAGAAGAAGAAGAAGAAGAAGAAGAAGAAGAAGAAGAAGAAGAAGAAGAAGAAGAAGAAGAAGAAGAAGAAGAAGAAGAAGAAGAAGAAGAAGAAGAAGAAGAAGAAGAAGAAGAAGAAGAAGAAGAAGAAGAAGAAGAAGAAGAAGAAGAAGAAGAAGAAGAAGAAGAAGAAGAAGAAGAAGAAGAAGAAGAAGAAGAAGAAGATGATTGATTGTGGTTTTAACGGCTAGGATTGAGTATAGAGAGGAGCTTTTGGTTTTTTGGGGTTTGATAGAGAAATGGCGTGTTTAAAGTGGTCCTGTTTTACAGTGACGGGGAATCTTTAACGGGGAAACTGGAGGCGCCGTTATTTCGGTCGCGTGTCGAACGATTTAGGTTGAGTGACACGTGTCGGTTTTAAACGGTGACTTAAACGGAACGGGAGGCGTTAATAATTGTGGTGTAACCAACTATTTTAAAAACCCTCTCATCTCTTGGTAATTCACATATTTGCCATCACCCCCGGACCGGATGTGAATGATGAGATGTAGAGAAAATAATAAAAATAAATCTTACTTGTGTTTGCGCTTGCTCATATACACATATCTAAAGCATAGTATAAATTAGTTGATTAAGCTAATGCCGACATCCACGAACAAGAAAACAAAACAAAACATGGCACACATAATACATATATATGATGGGAACATGAGGATACTAATTTAGAATTAATAGTGTGAATACCCCAGGTTCTGAGTTCTGACATGTACTAGAATGATTATAACAATGTAACGTAGAGGTACCATGCATGTAGTTAACTGCAACTTCCAAAAACTATTAGGTTCAAAATATATGTATAATCTGTTCGTAGGGATCTTTCTAGTTTCTAAGAAATTCAAATACAAGGTCAAACCTTGCATTTAAATAGTAGTACTACTACTACTATGCTTATATACTCGAATTAAAGGTATGCTTATATAATCTGGTGAGTGATACTATATCTATATAGGACAACATTGTATATTAAATTAATTGTATAATGAAAGGTTATAGCCCACTAAAATAATACTGAATATTACTTACAAGGATTATATATTTGGATTTACTCTGTATATTTATGTTTTTCCATTTGGTACAAAAACTAGTGATGTTCTTTGTAAGATTATTGAATGCGTGCGGCTGATAGATCTTGAACACCGGTACTCCGAAAATGTTCCTACATTCACATGAATATCATATTTTTTTTTTTCCATTTGGTACAAAAATAAGTTAAAAGCTCCAAATCATAAATATTTAAATAATTCGAAAATATGTTAATTAAATTTTTAAATTAATTACTTTAAACTTATAATTATTCTCGCATATTATGCAAAACAAGTATTATACTCCCTCCGTTCTAATTTAGTTGTCATTTTAGAATTTAATTTTTGTTTCATATTAGTTGTCGTTTTAGATTTTCAATGCAGATGTTTGATGAATATTCCAATCTTATCCTTGCTGTTTTAAAGTTTCAACCAATGAAAAAATTATAAAATATATTAATAGAGGGCAAAACATAAAATTTAATAGTTTTCTTAATTTGTGTGCAAAAACCTTAAACGACAGTTAAACTAGAATGGATGGAGTATATAGTTGTTGGAAAAAATTATTAATTTGGGGTTTGCAAGTCCTAATTTAACAACATAACAACCATGGATATATTTTCACTAGCTCCATTATGTTTTTTTGTTGTCTTGGAAGAATCTTTCAATCAATTTACAAACATCCATTTGCATTAAATGAAAATATTTAAACTTTCACACTTTAATAATTGGCATGACGAAACGAGCTGGTGATTGTGTTGCTAAATAAAAACTAATACTTAAGAAATCATGTACTACTATTAGTCTCTTATATGTGTATTCAATGGGGATCGAAGATGAATCTTCTAAGATCGAATCTCGTTTTGTCTCTTGATGTCACCTAAGATACTTTGTTGACTTCACCGTTAGTTAAATCCATACTTCATTCGTTAGTTCGTAAAGACAAATAAAATATAATTATTAGTTAAAAACAAAGTTCAACATTATGATTTTTTGTTAATATATAGTAAGACAAATCATTAGATCTTGACAGTGCATAGTCGAGGGGTCGTGCGGTATCTTTACTCTTTTATGATAGATCCGAATAACTATGGTCTTGACTGAGTGAGTCCTAATTTTGCAAAAAAATGAAAATAATGAATTTCTTTTGTAACTGATCAAGACATATATAATTATATGCATTAATACCACCTTATATATATTTTCTATTTTCATGGTTATAGTTATTAAAATTTAATATCTCAAACTAAGTAGGTAATACATTTTAGAGATTTAGAAGAGTGTAAACGAATTACCGCTCCCATGTGCATCTTAGATGCTTTGGTATTAGAAGATAAAGTGGAGGAAATATACTACATATATCGAACCATGAACCAAAGTTTATAGTACTGTCCAAGAAATACTTGAAAGTTTAAGCTAAATCATCTACAATAATGTGGCAAACATTTTTTAAACCACAACTTTGTTACATCTACCTTAAAATGATTCTAATTTACTTTGACGGTCACAATCACAATTTTTCTTGTTCAAGATCCTAATAGATATCCAAGTAAATCAATTTTTCTGTATCTAAATCTGTTTGGATACACCCTCTATAGTACTCTAAAATAATAATATTTCATGTAAAAATCATTTTTTTATATATTCTCTTATTTATACTTTTCAATTAATAGTATAGATGATTCCGGACCTGTACCAACAGGACAACTCCTCCTCACGTGGAAACCACTAGACAACCACCATTTAGTTTATTATTATAGATATTATCATATTAGATTAATTTTCTATATTAAGAGAAAGATATTAACTTTAAAAATAAATAAAATATATAACAATTTTGGTCTTATTAATAAAAAAAATGGATAATTTGACTCAAATAATTTTATGAAATTTTTTTAAACACATCATCTAAAATTTGAAAACTGTTCATCCACTAAAATTTTAATTAGCTCGTGAATTTTTGACAGAATAACAAATTAATGCTAAAATGACACCAAAAAGAAAAGAAAAAAAAATACACTGAAAAACACGTGCTAATATGGAATCAGTTAAAAAAACAAACCTCTGAAGAGTTTTCAAAAATGATAAAATAAGAAACGGACTGTTCAACGAAGATGAAACTCACATTTCAGAAGACGTCTGAATCCCACATACAAAGAGAGAGTCCTGGACATTACAAAATCACATGTTGCTCGTCGTAACTGTACATGTCAAAAGTAAAAACTACAGATAAGTCTCCGAGTAAAATAAAATAGAATTGACACTTACAAGGAGATAATCTTTGTGTTATGCTTACTTGCTTAGCTTGATGTCAAGTTATCAAACATCACGATCGTACGTTTTGCATTACCATGTGTTGTGGATTTGGGTTTTCTAACAACTAAACTTGGCCTCCATCACTCCCCTGGGCCTAGCCAACCCTTTTACTCTTAACAGAAAGCAAACAAAGTTCTTTTGAAAAAGGGTTAGCAATTAAAATTTTGGTTTCCGCAAAAGGATTATAATAGAGTGTGTAACCAGTAAGCCAAACTTTTCAATTTATATATATCTTTTGTCTCTCTCAACACATGAACAATAGAGTGCATCCGATAAGTATATCTTGCTTTGAGACTGATTGTTCGGACATGATCAAGATGACGATCGCACCTGCAAAATGGCCAACGTTCGCCTCCCATTTAGATTCTTTTGTAAAACTAAAACTGTTGTTACAGTTTTCCATTTTTTCTTTACAATCAACTTTTCTTTATGATTTCTTGTACTTCAAATAGTTCAGCTGATTTGTTTGGTTTGAAATGGTTAAGCTCATATATAGGTTAAATTTACCAAAATTCTTTTATCACACTTTTTAAAAAAGTTTAATTTTCGTAAATGATTACCTTATATATTACAAGGAGGTTTGTGGAAAAAAAAAACATTGCATGGGGGAAAGTAACCTAGAACTCCAAAAAATAGGATCTGTAAGAGGATATCCATATACAGGAGAAAGGACAACTAAGTTTAAATCATGAAAGGTCAAGTTATATGAATTATGAAAAAAATAAAAATAATTAGATACAATTAATTAATGCTTAATAGTTTTTTGTTTTGATAAAAAATTAATACTTAATAGTTGTAAAGCACACGGACTCTTTTAGTCAAGTGTCCGTATAAAAAATTAATACTTAATACTTAATATTTAATTTAACTCTCAAGTGTTGCGCCCATGTGATGAAAATTTCATCCCTATAAATAGACCAAATGGTCCAAGAGGGTTTCATGCACCAACTGACCAACACATAATACATATTCGCCTTCGACTATATTCTATAATTTAAATTTTATTTTTCTAATTCTCGTCTCAGTTTATATATCAATGGCGAGAATTAATGTTTATCTTTTTGCAATTATCTTGCTTTTGACTATCAGTATTGGTTCCATTGAAGGCCGAACACTCACCATGTCTACCGTAAAGACGGCTGGGGAACTCGGAGCTGATGGTACTGCGCTGCCATCGTCCCCGGCTGAGCAACTTGAGTCACCTCCGAGCCACGGGGTTGATACCTTCAGACCCACGGCACCTGGACATAGCCCTGGTATTGGACATTCCGTACACAATTAACGAAGAAGAACATGGTTTATGTGACTACACATATTAATGTGCTTTTATTTTATATATTTTGCCCCTTACTGAATACAGGATTGGGCTGTGCTATCTTTTTGGTTTTTTTTTTTTTCTTTTTTCTGAATATGGATTTTTTTCCTATCATCAATATGTATTTAATTTACGTAATTTCTCTTCATATTCAGTTTCTTGCAAGTGTGATTCTGTGATTGTAATAATATCTAGTTGATTAAACTAAGTTTCTATAATCCATCTTATTTTACAAGCAGCCTCTTTTTTTCTTAAAGAAATAAAATTGATCCTTTTTTTATTCATCACCCTCAAATTATATAATTGAAAAGCCTATCTATTTATTTATGCATTTTTATAAGGAGGTGGTGTCTCATTGACTTGATCAACTGAATATATCTAACTCTAACTGCAAACCAATATCGAAATAGAAACAATATTATTTCCTTGTTATGTATATATCCTTACAATAATTTGGTATAATAATTTCATTCAACAGAATAACTGAACATCTTCTAATCTATTGGATTCTACTTCCACTGGACCACTACTAAAGAATACCTTATGTCTCCCTAGGCCTTTTTAGATTTAACGAATACATTTACCTTATTTTGCATGGACGAAAACCTAAAAGTTTGTACTACGTACGTAATATTATGATACCTTGTCCGGATCTTCGTGGCCTAATGGTAAGGATGGGCCCTGGTTGCAAGCACAATCCGGGTTCGAACCCTGCTGGAGGGAACTATCTCACGAATATTCGGACATCCACATGGGTATGGATCCTTGCTTACGATCCATTTGAAAACCCGGAAGGGGGCCTACCCATGGGTTGTCCTTTCCCCAGGGGATTAGTCTGGGCCTATGTGGGCTTGGGATTACCCCTGAGTTAACAAAAAAAAAAAAAAATTATGATACCTTTTAATTTGTTTTTTGTTAAAACCTTTTAATTTGTTTGTAAGAGGTTTAGAAGAGGTTTAGACGGATCGGAAGCGAATATTTGAGGAATAAGCAATCTATACAAAGTAAAAGAAGGGTCTACATGATTAAGAAGAAGAAGGAAAAAGACAATAAAGAATACCTGCAAGATGCATTTCTATTAACAGTATATAGAAGATTTATAAAATACTAATGTACAGTTCCTATACACAAACTTAAGACACAACGAATAATTGAGAAAAACTCGCAAATTCGCATTATAAGTTGTTTTTTCTCTTTTCGACAATGTCAATGCGCCATAAGAAGTATTCACCATAAAAGATAATTGATATTTTATGGTGACATTTAATCCATTTGCATTCTAATTGACTTATATATATTCGTGATGAGTTTAAGGGCGCTATGGCGTTGTGGTTAAAGTAGGTTTAGACGTGATATATACCTCTGTTTGGTTCCTTCCTTGTTTTTTGTTTTTTTTGGCAAGAAGTAACTTCTGTATCCAGCTTTTGTAAGTTCTGCGAACCTTTAGTTCAATGAAATTCACATATTTATCAAAAAAATCATACAGGAAATTATTGTTCATCAGAAATGTTGTATTTCTTGTTTTTTTTTTTTGGCTTACGGGTAGGTCCATTGCTATGGATGAACTTGACTCAATCCTCATCTGATCGAGATTTGATTTCATTATTTGGTTTTCGTGTGCCCGGAAGCCAGTGCCATGTCTAAACTTATATATGGAGGCTTATCGCAAATTGTTGTATATGTAAAACTTTTTACCTAAAATCGTTTTCAACCAAGATTTTATTTAAAACATACGTTATGGCAACAACCATGAATGAGAAGACAATAAATTTTTTCCGAATGATCATATAGAATCTTGGCCGGAATCATCAAATTATTTGATTTCAAGAAGACACAAGACCTGGAAACATCTCCAACAACAATAAAATTGCATTCCTAAGTGAAGTAATGCTAATGACATTTTAAAGTTTCAGCACCAAGTTGATAGCCATAACAAGTGTGTGAAAGGGGACTTAACAGATTACATTTGTTGTCTATAAGACTACCACATGATAAGCCCGGGTTTCTGACACTAACTTAATCCCCGATTTATTAGTAACGGAAATATTATGGTTTTAACGATCTTAAAAAACCGAACTAGTGTTAGACAAAAAAAACAAAAATTGAACTTGTTTACGAAATTTAGTGTAGTTACAAGTTATTTTTTGTATGTTAAATTAAGAAACAAAAAATTGAGTGGAACAAGTATGATTTGAAAAAACATTGTGTAGTTTATGGATGTTATTCGGGAAAATTAGTATATTTTGTGTGATAAGTTAATAATTAATTTCATGTGTGTTTTTTCTAATTAGCGAAGTGATCTTCCAATAAATGTAGATTTAGTAAAATGGACAGAAAATAGAGGGACCAAATCGAGGGTCTCGATCGGGAACTTTACAAGATCATAGAGATTTTACTAAATTACATGAAAGTGTGTCTAGAGTCCTTTTGTTTATTATAGAAATGCTCAACTTGAGCTTGAAATGGTAGGTAAGCTATATACATGCGGCAAATTCTATATACATTTCTAAAAGCTAACCGTACACAAAGAAACCAAATATCATGGGATTTATTAATTGAATGGTCTTGGACCAAAAAGCGTTAAGTACAATGATAAATAAAACATAAAGTAATTTCAGATGGTGAGTGAGATTCGAATAGTGCTTAAAAGATTCTCAGTCTAGCAGCTAAAAATATTTCGTAGGCTTCAACAACCAGTATAGGAGGATTATATATTAGCATCGTGTTCGTTTCATTTATTAATTAGTAGTACTCCTTTTTTCTTGTTAATTTGATGTTTGTTCAATAGTCCTAGTACTAGTACGCTTAACTAAAATATTATGTGGCCGGCTAAAAGAAAGGACAAAATCATTTCAGTAACCCTTTGCGTTCATTTCGTATATTACTTCATTTATATCTTTTTTTCTTCTTCTTTTTCTTGTATATATTCCTCAACATACTTCAAGTTTCTTGAATATAGGCTAAACTAATCGTCGTAATTTTTAGTTTTAAAAGTAAAGTTGTTAATCATGCATGTGGTGTGAATACAACCTACTATCATATAATTTCGTGGTATGGATAAAATTATTAATAGTTACATTGTTTATAAAATCGTTCACTGTGTTTCAAACTATGCGTAAAGGTAAAGGAATCTGTGTCCTATTTCTATGTGTTGCTGAAAAATTAGCTTGGCTAGCTTTGAATGGTAACTTAGTAAGGCTAGTACTGCTGCAGTAATACTAAAAGATTTACGAAATTAGTTTTTCTGTTATCAAAATAGAAGCTTCTTTTTTTTTTGAATTTAATGTTAAATTATATTCAAAAGAAAAATAGCTGTGTTACATCAAATGCATTGTAGAGTTGAAAGTTTTTTGAACAGAATCATAGAAAGAATTAACTTTAAAACTTAAACTCTTGTGCTAAACCATGCTTGTAACCCGTCATCATATCGCCTATCTCCCGTAAGCCCAATAGTTAGCAGTTGGTCGCGCATATGTCTATCAAAATAGAAGCTTCTCTCTTAACGACTATTTCGTATTGTTTTAACCATTTTACTACCATTTTCATTTGACTGTTTGAAATTTTGTACCGTTTTTTCATGAGATAAAAATTCATTTGTAATGAAAAGAAAACTCATATATAGATGAAAATATAAAGAAATGATTGAAGAAAAAAGGAACAACATTGTACTAAAAGAAAATTTTATTCTTCTCACGAGACTTGCCACTTGTGAATTGGGTATCAGAGAAGAAGAACCACTTGCTTTCTAGTTTTGCAACATACAGTGATTGAAATCGAACTTTGAAAATAGGCACACTAAAAAGGACATTTTTCAAAAAAAAATTATTATTCTAGGTAAACTCAACCATAACAATAACCATCCAAAACTAAATCAAACATCTTTCTAACTGTGATGGGTATAAGAAAGTGCTATTGGAATTGAGTTTGATGGGTATAAGAAAATTGCATTTTTATTTCAACTGTGTGCATCTTTTATTACACTTCATATATATATATATATATATATATATATATATATAGTGGAATCTGAACTTTATTCTAATTGGCTCCTGCCTTTTCGGAAGTCCCTTGAATGGACCTACTTAGTTTATGTGCACCACTATATAATAACTTAATGCACTCTTTATTCAATAGATTAAAATCCTAATGATTATAAGAAAATTATATTTAAAAAAATTCAGGAAAAGAAAAAAAGAGTTAGTTGGCTACTGGAAATGAGAGGAGGCCATATATGATATTTGGTGTTAGAAAATCTCATGCGCCACCAAACAAACTCATTTATGTATTAATTAAATTTGATTTGCAAGGCTGTTTTGTGCATTTGCCACCGTTGAGTTTTTTTATTCAAAAGCACTTTTAAGTACAAAGTACGATATCATCATTGAGTGTGTATCATGGAATATGTTTGACCCATTTATCAAATAAATTGAAGTTTGTAGTACAGAATACAATGTTGATATAATAATTTGTATTGACTAATAGTCATATTTACAAATATTGTGTATATTTAATACTTCCTCTGTTTCAAAATGTAAGTTGTTTTGTTTGAATGCACACATATTAAGATAATTTTTGCTTTTTGTAATCTCTAAAAAAACTCATGATTTTGTCTTACCATTTAATTAAAAAAAAAAAAAAGATAAATGGTTTAAAAAAAAAATAGTAAAACGTGATTCTTGGAAACTCTCAATAGTAAAGCTTTTAATTTGCTTTTTGTCTTGGTTGTTGGAAAACAACTTATATTTTGAAACAAAAAAAAATCTCCAAAACAACTTACATTTTGAAACAGAGGGAGTATGATGTTAAAAATGACTTCGTAATTAATTAGAGTTAAAAGTATTGTACAATCATTTTTCTTCTTTAAGTTTAAATATGCATTGATTTATTTACCACAAAAGAACATTTAGTAATTGTGTGATTATTGGTTTAAGAATTTTTCAATTAATTTAGGAGGTTATAAACAAAATGTGATGAAAAAGAAATAAACAAAATAAACCTTAAAGCCCAAGAAACAATGTCAATCCCAAATGACAAAGAAAGCCCATACGATAGTAATAGAAAGATAAAGATGCAGATCCGAAAGAAGCACATTTAGAAGGCTGTGTATTGTGTTGTGACTTGTGTCATCATTCTTAAAAACGATCATATTATAATCTTATCACGATAGTTGTTTATCCATTTATTGTGCTTTTGATTGGACTGTATATCCGTTAACAAAATGGTTCCTCAAATATTCAGTTTCCTATATCAAAGAAGACAAGTAACAAACGACGACATTCTTCTGCCGAAGCAAAGTATCCCACGATGGCACGATACTGGCTGTAAGTGAGTACACGAGAATTTAAATGGATGAAACAGCACTTGGTTTTGGGTTTTGCAGTACCTCGAAGCAAATTGATATGTATGTTTTGTGACAATCGCAACTTCATTCACATTGGTCCTAATCTCGCGTTCAACAAAGGAATAATACATATTGAAAGTGACTTTTCACGCTAGCCGTGATGATCCTCTTCAAAGGTCTCACTATACTTCCATTTCCATCGTCGTTCATGTTTTAACTTGGTATCAACTTTATAGTATTTTCACTAAAAGCTCTTAATCATAATCCAATTCAAGGATAAGCATCAGGATTCTGAGATTGGGATATATACGATATGCGTAATCAAAGAGATTTAGACACATTTGACTTTCATGCTGAGGTAGCTCTATCGTTTGTGCTTGAATACCTTTCGTTACAGTTTGACAGTTATTTATAACATTTCGTTTCAAGGAAAATAAAACACCATTAAAATAATAAATATGAGAATTTAATTCGTCAAAATCATATAATTGGGATACTTTTAGTTTAGCAAAAGAAGGAAAAAAAATAATAAAAGAAGAGAATATTAGACAGGGAGGCAAAACTAACATGCAAATGCTTACAACTTTCCCTGAATATCGAACATTTTATTTCATTGCGGCGAGTCTGAACATCAATATTAACCATCAATTAATACCATAAATTAATAAAATATATAAAACACACGAACATAGAGTGTGCATCTTAAGCCATTACAACCTCATTTTTTTCCAGCAAAACCTTTTCAGTTTTTCACATGTTTATGTCTCATCGTCTCTTAAAACAATATTTCACTACTTTGTATCATATTCCTACGTATCTTTCGTATCCTTTTTTTTTTGTTTTTGGGTCACATATTAAGTGTGTGTGTGAGTTTACTATCCCGTATCAATAATTTAACCGGTACTATACTAGCTAGTTGCCCATTCTATAAAGTCACGAGTTTCCAAACATCGGTGATGGCAAAAACACTAATTCAGCCTACTCTGATCCCGACTCGAAGAGATCAAAGACCTAAATCTCAAACGTTTTGGAAAAACAAATACGACTACCAAAAATATGAAAAGGGGCAATTTAGGTGTCTCGCCCAATTTAGATAGTCTCTTTAAACGTTTATTTAGTGATTCTAAAGATGATCAGTTAACTTTAGTCTCTTTAACCTTAACTCTAAAATTCTTAAATATTATCATTGCCTTAAACTTTGGTAACGGAGCGAATGTATATGGCGAAAGTTCGGACGAAAAAGAGGTAGGAAAAGGAAGAAAAAAAAAAGGTATAGTTAAGAAACACAGATCATAATAAGACAAATTAAAGAATCCCAAACAATTATTTATTACAGTATAAAGAAGTTATATAAAAAAAAAAATTAAAGCGAAGTCATTTTCCCGTATTTTCTCTTTGTTGTATATTGTTTTTTTGGTTTAATGTGTTGTATATTGTTAGCTAGTAATCAATTTTATGAAGATAAATAATTTTCATAAAAATATATATATATATATATGGTAGAAGCCAGCATAGATCATGAGTCTCATGCAATGAAAGACATAGATCGGTAAATGAAGTTATTGTAATTTGTTCTCTGTTTTTTGTCTTTTTCTTTTTAATATCGGTGCCAAACGTAACGTATTGTCTTTCTGTACTGGTTAATACTAGTATAAACTTTAGGCTAATAGACCAATTTGTTTCTATACAAAGCTTGATCTTCTTGGATATACATTTACTACACATTTTTATTGCAGTTATAATTTCTATTGAAAGCTTTTAGAAAGGCTTTGGCATGTTTTTGTTATCGTCATGCAAAATTCTACGGTGAAGAAGATAGTTTAATTTTGTATACTTTTCAATATATAAACATGGGCATCAAATACTCTGCTTAAACCCACCTATAGATTCACATCGAATAACTTAGAACAATATGTCATTCAAATAAAATAATGTACTAATTAACAAAAATGTTCCAAAGTTTAATGGTACGAGAATAAAATATTTATGCGTATAATAAATATATAAGTCCTAGATTACAATAATAATCAGATATGGGGTCTTGCATGCTCCACGAACAGTAAAGGGTACGGTCGTTTTCCATCAATAATAACTTAGGAACATCGGAATCAATCGTTTAAAGTCCACTTTGTCTTTAAATAGCCGCAGATTCAATCTCAAAACTCTTAAATCATTATTTTAAACCTTTCATAATACATCTATATTACTCACTACTACTCACGATCAAAGACTTTTAAACCTAAGTAAACAAAAACATATATTATATTTTTATATATATTTCTAGTCTGGATATGGCAAAGACCCGTCGTGTAATTTACCTTTTCCTTACTATTCTAATTTTCTGCGTACTCATCAACGAGGCGCAGGGTAGTCGTTTGATGTGTCATCATCCAGAAGATTATTCATGTAAGAAACGTTCAAGCCGTCACCATCACCATCATCATCATCATCATCATCATCATCGTCATCACAAGGACACTCTCAATGAATCAGATGATCTTCAACGAAGCATCAAGACGATGAGGAGCAATGACAACTATGGTGTTGATGCTTTCCGGCCTACTGAACCAGGTCACAGCCCCGGTGTTGGCCACTCTATCAAGACCTGACAAATTCGAATTTATTTAATCTTGATTTCTATTTCTCCTTTTCTCTTGCCTACGTTGTTCCATTGACAAAAGGTTGTCGAGGCCTAATGAGGTTATATGAGTCATGCTGTTTTCTCATACTGTAAATACTAAATAGTAGATTGTGCCATTGTGGTTATGTCTCTCAATAATTGTTGTCCTTTCATAGTTTATATTTCCACTGTTAACTTGCGCTTGCAAAATTTACAAGATCTTTTTATTACCAAAAATAAATAAGAAATTATATATATTCCATAGTACTCTTAATTAGGCTTAAAATTACGCACGTACATATAGAGATATCTACATTAACTTTATGTCGTCTCTTCCATATTTTTTCTTGACGTGTACAACAAGAGTTAGAATTAGGCACTTAGTTAGACTAAATAATGTCCAGTACGTTGATTTCAATTAGTAAACTGAGTTACAAAGCTAAAAGTAGTAAGTAGATATTTGCCTACATATCTTGTATAAGAAAATATCTTGCATACATCATTACCTCGGATTATGATAAATGGTAAATGATTAGGTATTACATGTATACCGGCAATAATGAAGAATCAACATCCAGAAAAAGTTGAAAATGTTACTAAAAAAAATCTATAGTTATAGTCTTTGATAGGATCCACAAAAGTAAGGGCGTGTATCAAAAGCATATAAATTAAATATCTAACTCGAGTAAAAAAATATATCTAATAATTTCTTAAAGTTTATGAGAAGATTATAAAAAGAAAACACAGAGAAAAGTCTTATAAATGTAGGTACCGTTCAAAGGTATAGTAGGTTAGGTAGGATTTATTGGGCTCTATTGTCGTCTTTAAGCCAGATTATAAAAGATCAAAATAAATCAAATTTAAGAAAGAAGCATGAAAATCAATTTCAAAAATGGAACCGATTTCGCGTCATTAGTCATTACTTAAAAAAAAATAGTAATATTTTCTCTTAATTCTCTAATATCTTCAAGGGATTAGTAAATGGACTATATATCTAGAGCTAGTGTAGTTTAGGCACATCAGTTTTCGTCCTCATATCCGGAAGCATGTTTGAGGTACATTTAGTGATCTTTCTTTTTGGTAAAGTTTTTGTTTTTTGGTTTTGAAAGATTGGTTCGACAAGGAAGATGTAATTTTTGGGTTGGCCGTACACATCTTTTATAAATAACATTAGCAATGTATTAGTGTAATTCTTAAGGTTTGTTTTCTCTTGTTCTTAGTTTAAGATTTTGTTCTCTTCGTTTTGGTTTAATATCTTTTTGCTTTGTGTTTCTAATGTCTACTATGGCCCTTACATAAGGTATATTTGGGAAAATCACGTTTATCTTCGATTGTGTTGACAAACTCTTAGAATTTCCAACAATTTTTTTGTGTGTTTCTAATGTCTACTATTGCCCTTACATAAGTAGTGTTTTACATCAACTAAACACTGTTTAGTTGCCTTCGAATATTATTTTTAATGTATCTTAAGCAATATATATATATATATATATATTGATTGATAGAGAATATTTATCGTAGCTTTTGGGCCAACATGCTGTTTAATTATTACTGTTTTCTAAAAAGATTTTGATAAATGTCAGCAAAAAAAAGTTACCTCAGCGAAATGATAGTGGAATATAGACTTTTTGGTGCCGTGATGGATTGATAAACGATATCTAATATTTTTAAGAAATTGTACCTAATATCAAAATCGGGTACCTATCTATATCCATAAGATAAATCATCATACGGTACAAATAAATAATGCAATTATTGCCACTTTTTGAGTTACTTTAGTTTCTTTACAAGTTATCAACAAACTTCTTATTTTTTATTTGATGGAAATTCTAAGAGTTAAGACTCAAACAATTGGTATTGACTAGTCACAATAAATATCTCATTACAAGATAAAAAAAAAAAACAAAAAAAATTAAGTGAGTACAAAAAAAAAAAGGTTTACAAAGTTTAAATCGGCCGGGTATAGTATAATGTAAACCGAATAGTAATTTCTACTTACTTTGTTAGGCTTCAAAATGCATACAGGATACAGTAAGTAAATTGTCATACTGATTTCCGAGGCCCAACATCCAATGCTGCATGACGTTCAGTTCAGTTTTGTTGTGTTTGTTACATTACAACAATAAAACCGTTAGCGCTGGAAAGAAACAAAAATTGAGCTCACAACAGAAAAAAAAAAATCGGGAACCAACCGATGAAGATGATGAGCTAAATATTAAATCTGAATTTCGATTTAAGGTGTTATAAACTTACAATCTTGCTATCAATAACATATGTTATCACATGTTTCTAAATAAGCTAGGTCATTTTTATTCCTAATTTCCGGGAATGTTTTTGATGAGTAAAGTTTATCGAATAAGAGTAACATTACGTTTTTGGTCTAATTTGTTGACTCTAAGGCCAAATCGACTCTACTAATGACTTAAGACAAATAACGATAATATCAAAATCCTTTTTTTTTTTTTTTTTTTTTGTAGTTGATTCCTACTCCACATAGGTGTAGACTGTAGACTATAGATAGACTAATAATGGTGGTTGGCTAACTAATTCATGCTATAAACTTTCTTGTTTTAGGGACAAGCTTATTTTATAATTGGGACATTATAAAAAGAAGAAAAAAAATGAATGGATTTCCATGTAGTATTAGTTTCCGTGTTAGTTTCCGTGTTAGTTTCCGTGTTAGTTAGCAACTCATGAAGACACTAATAGCTAAAAACGCGTTCGAATCCTATCTCAAATTCAATCAGAACAATTTAAATTAAATTAATCTGTTTTATAATATAACCACTAATTTGTTTACGGTAGCGATATGTAAGATACCTTAGATCAGAAGATTTTTAATAAACTTTATGTGGTACCTGCTTGAAAGATCTTGTTTCAAGATCGTTTACATTATATAACTCATGCATAAACCCTGTTTTCTTCATTGTTAATATCTCTACTTATCATTATCAACACTGAATGATGTAAAAGCTACACGTAGAGGGACTTATATTTATAAACAAGAAAGTGTGGTAAAAGTGTTTTTTAGATCTTCATTATCACCTGGGAATGTTACCCAATAATGTATTTGTCGAAGGTGAGCTCTGTGCACTTAACCAAGGATCTTGAACTGACACAGGTGAGCTACCGTTAATCTCTTCGACGGAAGCTAGGGATTCGGGTTGTTTCTGAGGGATAATGACTCTTCTACTTCCTGTTGATGGTTTTTTAGTCGATCTTTCGCTTCCCTGATCAGATGACCGGAGAGAACCGTTCGGTGAATCCAAGCTCATGTTCGGGATCCAACCGCTGAGCCTTATCTGTTCGAGCTCGTCTGCTACTTCAGTCATAGTCGGTCTCATGTCACTGTGGAAAGCTAAGCATCGAAATGTGAGCTCAGCCACGGTGTGTATCGATGAGAGAGTCCATGCGTCGAGCTCCAGGTCAAGAATCGGGTCAATAATCTCATCGATACAACCTGATCCGATTTTGTCAACAGCAAGAGCTGCTAGGTTGATTTCAGTATGTGGACGAGTGAAATCAACAACTTTCAATCCTGTTATAATCTCGGCAAGGACTACACCGAAGCTGTAGACGTCGCTCTTATCAGAAAGATGGAAGCATTGATGATACTGCGGGTCAAGATAACCAGGAGTCCCTTGAGGAGCCGTTGATATGTGGGAAGTTTCAGTCATTCCCAGTCTAGAGAGTCCGAAATCCGCAACTTTGGAGTTGAAATCATAATCAAGAAGGATATTGGTAGATTTGATGTCACGGTGATAAATCGGTGGATTCATTTCAGAGTGGAGATAAGCGATAGCTTTAGCTGTTTGAGTGGCAACAGTGAGGCGCAGGGTCCATGGAAGACCAGTCCCTCTATCTCTTTGTAAATGTTCCGACAGAGTTCCATTTGGCATGTACTCATAAACGAGAACCGGATCGCCTTGCTCAATACAGCATCCTAAGAGACGGACAAGATTCGGATGACTCACTGAGGAAAGAAGCTTGATCTCATTCATGACTTGGTCAAGACTTTCTGAATCTCTGTGTCTGAGTCTTTTGATAGCAACCCATTCATCATTTTGGAGCTTTCCTCTATAGACCGTACCATATGCACCTATTCCTAGCTTCTGCTTTTCAGAAAACCCATCTGTCGCTTTCTCGATTTCCTTGTAAGGGAAAAAAGCAACACTTGAGTTACCCGCAGCTTCAGACAAAAGACGCTTTGCGCTCAAATGGCTTCTCAAGGGAGTAGACCGTCTCCGTTTACAAAAGTACAAAAGAGCCAAGCCAACTAGCAAAGATGCTCCACCAATAGTTCCTAAATATAGCAAATGAATAATAAACCTAGTCAAACATCCATAAAGTACAAAAACTTAAAAATGTCACAAACACTAAAGCGACCGTTACCTCCTACAATAGTAAAAAGCTTCGATCTACAATGTCTCCAAACCAGCTTTGAACCGCGGCACTCCGGTAGTACTGCAAAGAGTATAGAAGAAACCAATTAGCAAAAAAAATAAACCTTTGTGCTCTCACTACTTAATCTCAGATTGACTAACCTCTCTGGCAAAGATTGGTATATCCATCTCCGTGGTAACCTTCGTCACACGAGCAACGGTATCCAGCCTTCCCATCAGGAGTGTCAACGTGAGTACAATTGGCGTTTGCAGCGCAAGGACTGTTTTTGTTTTTGCAGTCTCCGTTAAGCCACCAACCTAACCTAACTCGCTCAAACTCTAACGCTATACCCTCATTCAAACCTACAGACTCGAAAGCTATGGAAGAGAACAACAAACTACAAGTACTGTTCCTCAATTCATTCATACCGAAAAAAAACTTTTTCGAACTCGAGTTACTATCTAAAGAGAAACAGCTAATGTTTCCAGTGGAATCACAGCTTTCCAGTTTCAGCACATCCTCCAAAAACTTCTGCTTGATGGAGCATCCGTCGGTTGTCTTGTTACACTCCTCCATTAAGAAACTGTTCTCCACCGTCGGCGCGAATTGCTCGCTGAATAGCGGAGTCATATCTTCGATCTTACGAGTACAATTGTGTGGGAGGCTGACGAATATACTGTTCTCCGTCACGTTTTGAACGGAAAAGCCTCCGATCTCTGCGTTCCCCGCCGCAGAGCAATTGAATTTGATGCCACAACCAGGAGTAAACCCAAAAGGATAAGGCAGACTCAATCTACCGCATCTCCCGTTACAAGGTTCGGTGAAATTAGCAGCGGAGGTTCCTCCGATTACGATTATGATCACCAAAATCAAATCCAATCTATGAGAAATCATCATCGTTGATTGAATAATCGGATCTCAACGTTCTGAAAAAACATAAAACGAGACCCCATGGGATTCAATTCAATTCTGTAGTGAAGCTAAAACCCTAAGACCTCGAAGAAACCAGTTGGAATTAGTTGAAAGCTATTAAAAGCTCTCAAAGCTTCCCAACTGTATACACAATAAAGTAAATACAGAGAGAGAGAGAGAGAGAAACTGATTCCTCCATTAATGGCTTATGTTTAAACTTTAAAAAAAAAAAAAAAAAAAAAAAAAGTCAAAATACCTTCTTGTTCTGTGAGGTTTCTATTCATCTTCTTACGATTTGATTATTCTAGAATACAAAAGAAGCTTCGAAAATTATATCAGTTTCTCTCCGACGATGAAGTTATGATCGGAATATATTTTTCCGGTGGATTTGTTTCACCTAATCGCGGAAATAATAACAATCACGGGGAGTAATTAAAGACGGAAGAAGAAGAAGAAGATACGTGCGCCTAGTGGATGTCTATTTGTTTTTAAAGACGAAAAAGCCCTTGGGAAAATGCGTGGGAAGAGAATTGAAATGACGAATTTACCCTTAAGTGGTCAACGAGCAACTTGGGATATCTTTGACCGGGTTTGAGCTTACTTTTATTTTATTTTTTTGTTGATGCGTGTGTGAGTGGACAGCATAACAATATGCTCAAAAAGTCGTTTTGGTTTTATTATTATTGAAATACACACTTTTATTGAATCGAATAATTATGCCTTTTCTTTTTTTTTGGGGGTCAATTGGTCAAGTAGCCCAAAATTGGTTTTTAAAAAATAATATGTTGATTGGAAAGAAAATTGGATAATGATGTAAATTCAGTGTTGTAATTTATCTATCATCTGTATACAAATTTAATCTTTTATATCTCATTACTGTTATACGTTTTAAATTTGAGAAATTTATGCTAAGAATCCAAATTATGTAACATTTTTGGAAAGATATCTAATTTTTCTTATAATGATGAGATTTATTCAGTTCAACAAAAAATTATGACAAATTAATGGCTGATGTTTAAACTTTTTTAAAAAAAAGTCAAAATACCTTCTTGTATTTTAGAGTTTTATCAAAACGATGATAGTTGATTACGGTTACGCATGTATTAAAGGAGGAATGTGACCGATTATATTTGTTAGCTTGTAAGACTTTCAATTGAAAAGGTTGGTCACTTCTACTCTTATCAAATTCATTAAAGAGATATATCCTAAAAGTCATCATTAAAATTATGTACATATTATTTTATCATTTAATTTGTTTTAATGGTTGTATTATGATGGTTTTTGTACCAAAAAAGGTTTTTTTAGACCAAAGTTTAAAAGAGATTTAACTCATTTGACTAAAAATTTTGAAAAAATTAGACAAACCATAAATAATAAAAATTGTGAATTTTTAAATAAAAATTGAGTACAAAATAATGAACTAAATAGTATTCAATTCATTTTTAACTCCATTTTTTTTTCCGTTATTCATCTATATATACACCTTCATATATGGACGAACAATATTTGTTTAACAATTTTTCTTTTTAAAGTGAAACAATATCTTTAGTACAGTATATTGGTTTAAGACTCTTATTATTTTTTTTTTTTGGGCAAAAGTTATATTTAAGACTCTAATAAGCAAACAGAGTAGTTACGTACAATAGTTGTTGAACCGCTCGAACTGCGTCATTTGTGTTATCTAACCAAATTTGGTCTTTTGTGCTTCTTGTCCTAACAAAGACAAAACTACTTTTTGAAGAATCAGTATAACCGGATATCAAATGGATGGATCAAAATTTTTGAGCATTATCTCATGTTTTTGCTAAATATATCCAACTAGAGATTGATAAACATGTCTTCATGTGTACACAAACATTCAATTACCGACAAGATACTAATTTCACAATCTTCTTTCTATTTGGTAAGCTCATCCTTATCCAATCCAAGACAGATGAGAAGTATGAATCAGATAATCTTTTTCTCATTTAAGTAATCTCTAGTTTTCTTGGTTTATTTCTCAACATTTCATTTCTAGAAGCTAGAAATTCTTGGCTTAACATGCTAAAGATTTTGTTTTCATGCATATACATTGAGTTTACACTAATTACAACTCTAGTATATACATCAATTAAAAGAGAAAAAGAGATTTTATAAATTCGATTTTTTTTGTTCCTTCTAAAAACTTTTATTAAACAATCTATATTACAACTGTATCGAGCTAAATACAAAACTTCACAGAAACAATTTATTACATAAGCAAATTTATGAACCATATGGTGAAGATGACATAAGCAATTTTAAAACAGAAAACTAAAGAGAAAAATATAGATTTAGTGTGAACGTGTTATCGTTGGTTCACGTTTACGTACGATAAAAGGAGAAAACAAAAGGAAAGGGTTAATAGTATTTTGTCAGTTCCTGGATGTCGACTCTCGGGCTCGAGTCACCGTCCGGTCACGAGCCTTGTTCGTTATCGACAATTACGTGCCGTGTGCGGTGGGGTAATCCATTTTCTAAATGACGTAAAAGTCCTCTTTACTTGCACCCATTGACTTCTATTATCTTTCTCAAGAATATCATAAGTTATAAATACGTGCCTTCGTATACACGTACATGTTTTAATACGGTAACGTTAATTTTGTTTTACAAATTTTTCTATTCGAATTGATTCATTATGAAATGTGACCTTGATGTAAATCATGAGTTTGAAAGTGTGTGCACGTAACTCAAATCCAAAACCGACATATACCATGACCTTAATTGGACGAACATATGAAGGAGCATTTTTATTTTTGTCAATCAATCAACATTTATTGAGAAACACTTTTTAAATCATTCTACTACATTTCCTATCATGGTTGCTGTGAACTCTTCAAACGATAAGAATGCAAAAGCCTTGATATTCCCCGGTAAAAAGACTTCTATTAATTGTTGTGATAGATAGTTTTGTCTTTAGCAATCCCAACAATATTGAATTATCATATGAGTATGAAAAAGGGCAGATAATTACCAAGTAATCAGTTTTGTAGACCCAAAAGCTCAATGATATATTTTCTTTTCTTGACTTTAAAGGAAATTTGGGGGGAATGATTAATAATAATTGGCTTGAATTCCGGTGATGAGAGGAAAGACCAGAACTCAATGATTAAGATTGGAGATTTTTGTTTTTGTCCCGATATATAATACTTTTCAACACTTGATTTATTCTCAATGTTCTCATGCGGAAGTTAGGGGGAATTATCAATGTGTCAAGTTTTGGTTGTTTCTGCCCACTGACTATAGTGTTAGAAGCCTTAACCATATTTTATGGATTGTTATGGTAAACACGTTTATCGGAATGACAAGATCATAAGCTTGACAGAGTTATCAAGTGTTCCACTTTCGGAAGTTTAAAAAAATTTAAGCGTACATGTGACATCACTGACATGTCTACCGAACCTAGGAAGGAATTAATGGTGGAATATTTCTCCTCCCCTAAGAAGGGATCAAGTGCCTCTTCTTGAGTCTTGGGTTTCATTCTCAGCAGTCAACACACACCACAATGTTCTTCCTTATCCTTTCCTACTTTTCTATTTCGAGAGTACGATACATATTAGTGTTCTTCAGTTACTGATTTGATTTCGAGTGTCTTGAGAAAAGAGAAACTAAAATTGTTTTATCGTGAGAATCTTAAACATATCAAACTCGTATACTTTGGGACTTAAAAATAATTAAGGAGAGAGATGATCATCTGGACTTTTAGTTTATATCGATTATTCTATACACTACAAGAAAATAGTATAATTTCCGACCACCATTTCTGACCAATCCGGTGGTCGAAAAAATTTCAACCATTTTCTGACTGATTTCTAACAAATTTCTAACAAAAATATATTCGACCAAATAAAAATAGGAAATTAGTGACAAACTTTGGTCGGAAACTTTGTGGTTTTCAGAAATTCGTCGAAATAACAATTTTCTAATTTTTGGATTTTAATACCACACTGTCTAATTTTTGAATATTTTCCAACTAACTAGGTATCAACCCGCACATAGTGCGGGATATCGATCAAATAAATATTATGAATAATATTATTGTTTGAGATTTAAGATTTGTTTGTATAAATAAAATCTGTAAGTAAAGTTTCTTTTGTTTGTTTATTCAAGTTTGCATTTATTTTGTGTAAAAATACGTTTCACCAATGAAATATTTAAATGTGAAAAAAAATTTCCGCATAATGGAGAAAATTTTGATGTATTTTTGTGTTTCTAAAATCAAATTCGTTCACATGGTTATCTACATCACTATGCCATTTAATAGATAAAGAAATAGTTTTAGACTAATTGATTTAATTTAAACTAATCCTAAGTGTAAAAAAAAAGTGGTAAACAATCAAAAAGTGTAGTTCTGGTGAAAACTTATAGGGAAACATGATTGTTTAGGGTTTTCAAAAAATTTAATAACATGGATACCATGTTAAGATTGTTGAGTCACATATATTTAAATATTTATTGGATTTTTTAAATAGGAGAAAAATGTTTTGCTTTTCAAAAATTTAAATTGGTGAATAGTTATAAGATTGTTTGTGAAATGTTATTTATTTTTAAGATTATATTGTGATAATTAATTTTAAATATACTTGAATAGTTATAGGATTTTTTTAAACTGGAGAATAAGTTTTGCATTTCAAAAAGTTAAATAGATGAATAAGTTTAAATTTTTTGTGGTATGTAATTTACTTTTATAATTATTGTGATAATTTATTCAATTAATTTTTTTAAATATAATTGAATAGTCATCAGACTTTTACAAAATAGGAGAATCTTTAGCATTTCAAAAAATTAAATAAATGGTTTCTATTTTTTTGGAAATGCAATTTACTTTAATAATCAAATAGGTTATCGAAGTGATAATTAAATATATTTTTGGATTTTATTAGTTGATTAAATCTTTCATTTTTAAAAACTAAAAGAAAAAAACATAGCCTCATATATTTTAATGACATCTTTATGTAAATAATAATGACTTAATGAGAAGTGAAAGCATTTATTAAAAAGGTACAGAAGCTCTGTGAGTGCGACATCTCAGCTTTTTGATGAGAATGCTTCTCTATTAATATATAAAGGATGTTCGGGATAGTCAGACCGCTTGTATTTTTGACTACTAGATAAAGTAACTGGACCGAAGCCCAACTGACAGACATCCTAACAAGATGTTGTTAACAGCAGAAAGGAGGCTCGAACTTGGGATGTAGGAGTTTCACCCTCTCCTCATTTTTCTCTTGATGCGGGATATGATCCCCGTCTACCATAGAGCTCCAACTAGATTTCGAAAATCCGATTTCTCACTCTCTTAATCTTGCCATAGACTTCCAATCACTTCTCAATTGAACCTAGAAAATCAACATCATTTTTCCTCTCGTCAAACCAATTTCTCCGTCCATTCATATTGTCTCATTCTATCTTGAGCGTTAAAAGACTATTAAAAACCTTTGTCATTAGAAGGCAAACTTAGAAAGGTGCCCGAGAAGAGAAAAATGAATTGTCAATGAAACACATGCATGAACTTAACTTGATTCACTCTCAAGTGGTTAATCACTGTTATTATACAATCATCAACAATCCAACGTAGGCCATGTTCTTTTTTTGTTTTTTTTGTTAAAGGGTATTCAATATTATAGATAAATGGGCTATTTCCGGATTTATGCCCATTTACAATATCCCCTTAGGGCCTAAACCACAGACAACAAACCAAGTAAAACCAAAAATTAAAATTGACTCGGGTTTAATTAATGACGAACCGAAATCAAACCGGTCATCTGTAACCATAATCCCAAACTGTAGAACACAGGTTGAGCCGCCGCCCATGAGATTGCGGATGCTCATCGGATTAGGACCTCCGGTGAGCCTGGGCGACACGAGTCAAACGGAGATGGTGATCCAAGATCCGTTGCCATCCCGCCACCGTAGAGCAGCTTTGAGGAGGAAGAAGAGATCCGAGCTTTGCATGTCGACGAGATTCAGGCTCATATGTGAGAGAAGACAGGCGGTAGGGAGTAGATCTGAGAACCTTCGACGGTGGCTTAGCTCCTCCTAGCCGGAGACGACCTCCCCCATCGAACAACGACCGTGAAAAGCCTCCAGAATCTCTAGTCTTCGGATCTAACCACCTACCTCTCTCGATCCTTGCCGTGAATCTCCCTCTTCTACTCCACGTCGCATCACCGCCGATAGAGCTCTTTACCGTCGGTATGTCGCGGAAGCTTCTCCTTTCCGCTGCTCCCTTGATTTCGATCTGAAGCTTTACTTTGTTGATGCTGCAGTTTACGGATGAAGAACCATGGGCCTTGGGGCTCTCTTTGTTGCCGGAATCGACGGAGAACCCCCATCGACGGTGCAAGAGGTTGTGGTCAGAAGAAGAAAGAATTTGGGAGAAAAAATCGACGCGAGTGTTGGCCACGCGCGACGATTCTCTCTCGAAGATTCTTTTTTTCCAGAACGTAGGCCATGTTCTTTTGTTGATCACTATCCCAACGACTGTGACTGGAAACTAAAGTAGGAAAAACTGACAAACAACACAGTTTTTCAAAAAGTCAGTCGCTGATAGTTTTGGACATGAAAACATGTATTAATTTTATAATCGCTAGTTATTGTAACGATCCCTCCGTCGATGTATTACGCCTGAACTTTTTCTAGTGGCAACTCCATATTTTTCAGCGTCACCTTGATTAATGTCCTTTATTGTCGTTTTTTTTACAGCTCCTACATCCACTGTCGTTTGCACAATCGCAGTCGCTAACAAAAGAACATGTTCTATCGAAGTTTCAATACAAAAAAAATAAGTTCCCGCTGACTAGTGAGATAGAGAACGTCCCCGTAGCTAAGTAATGGGCCCAAGGGGTAACTTTATTATTCGTTGATGGGCTTACATAAATCTCAAATCTGAAGATTTACTAAAGCCCAATAAATAGAAGGTAAAACTCAAAAAAAATCAACTAATATCCTAAAAAAGAAAAAAAAATTACCGTAAATTTCGCAACGAATCAAAGAAAAAGAAGTGAAAAAGTTTATTTTTTAAATAAAAATCACTGTTCATGGATCCCACGTGATCAGACAGCTCAAATTCCGATCTCGTAACGACGTCGAATAAGACAATTTCGGTTTTGTCTCTAAAACCTGGGTCCCACGTTTTTTTTTTTCATCCCCCCCTCGATCTTAAGAAAATAAAATTCCATAAAGAAAAAAAAAAAAAAAAAAAAAAAAAAAAAAAANAAGAAAATTATCGCACAAGATTCCAGCTAGCTTAGTAGTAGTGGTGGTTTCTTCATCTTTTTCTCAATCACACTTTCTTCTTCTCCATTCTCCTCTTTCTCTCTCTCTCTCTCTCTCTTTCTCCCACTTGTGTGAAGAAGCTCAACAACGAACCCTAAAAAAAAAAAAATATGATTCTTGTTTAATTTTTTTTTTCTTACCTATTACAATTTGCTTATTTCTGAAGCAAAAAAAAAATCCTTAGGGTTAGAAATTGAAAAATGCCATTGAAGAAGAAGAAGATGACGAAAGAAGTAGTTGATGATTGTTGTTTATTCGCTGAAGAATACGATGGTCCACCATTATCATACAACATACCTTGCGCTGTTCCAATTAACGTCGAGAAAATCCCCGTCGCCGCCGTTGTTTCTCCGGTTTGTATCTCCGACGACATGTCTTTCCCTGTGATTCAACCGATTTTGCCTCTTGATAATAATAATAACAATAGCAAGAATTTTCTTAGAGATTCGGTTTCTCCTACCTCTGTTATTATAGCTAACTGTGGTGGAGGATCTAGTGACCTTGGATTGGTTTCTGATTCCGTCACTGTTTCTCCTACTTCTGTGATTGAAGAGGAAGACGAAGAAGAAGGTTGTGGGGATGGTGATGGTAGTAGTTTTGATCAGTCTAGGGTTAGTAGTGGTTCAGTGAAAGAAGAGAGCTTAGATTTGAATGAATCCTCGAATGCTTTGGTGGTACCTGATTGGGAATCTAATGATTCGGTTATGAGTATGGACTATCCTTCTTCTCGTGTTACTGGGGATTGTGTTAGTGAAACTGGTAAGAAGCAACCAGTTGTTACTTTCTTAGGTATTGCTTCTGATGATGGATTTGAAGAAGAGGATTCTTCTAGTAATAACCACCAGAAGAGGATTCGTGTTATCCCTGTTAAGAAACAGCCTCAAACCAAAGGGAAGAAAGGTTCTTGTTATCGGTGTTTTAAAGGAAGCCGGTTTACTGACAAGGAAGTTTGTCTTGTTTGTGATGCAAAGTATTGTAGCAGCTGCGTGCTTCGAGCTATGGGTTCTATGCCTGAAGGTAGGAAATGCGTTACTTGTATCGGGTTTCCTATTGATGAATCGAAGCGAGGGAGTTTAGGGAAATGTTCTAGGATGCTTAAGAGGCTGCTTAATGATTTGGAAGTTAAACAGATTATGAAGACTGAGAGGTTTTGTGAAGCTAATCAGTTACCGGCTGAGTATGTGTTTGTTAATGGACAGCCTCTTTACCCTGAAGAGCTGGTTACACTTCAGACTTGCTCTAACCCTCCGAAGAAGCTGAAACCTGGTGACTATTGGTATGATAAAGTGTCTGGACTTTGGGGAAAGGTGAATAATAATATTTACTGTCCTTTTTTGAGTTTTGTGTCTTAGAGTGTGTCAAAAACGTTTATATGTATTGTGTTGGGATTCCACAGGAAGGAGAGAAGCCTTATCAGATAATTAGTCCCCATCTGAATGTTGGAGGTCCGATTAGTCCGGAAGCTAGCAACGGAAACACTCAAGTTTTCATTAACGGCCGCGAGATTACGAAAGTAGAGCTACGAATGCTGCAGGTTTTGAAACAATTTTTGGATTATACAATTCTTGATTTAAAGAGATTTTGGATGTCGTTCGTTGATGATTTAACTTGTTTATTTCTGTATTACAGTTGGCAGGAGTTCAATGTGCGGGTAACCCTCATTTTTGGGTTAACGAGGATGGATCGTATCAAGAAGAAGGACAGAAGAATACCAAGGGATACATATGGGGCAAGGTTCGTTGTTTTGCATAAAAATCTATTTTCCATTGAGTCTTGAATTTGTGTATTCCTATTTGATTGAAGTTTACGAACTTGTGCTGCTTTTCAGGCTGGGACGAAGTTACTTTGTGCTGTATTGTCACTTCCTGTTCCATCCAAATCTACTGCGAATGCTTCTGGGGAACAACTTCATAGCGCAAATAGCAGAAGCATTCTGGACCATCTTGAGCATAGGACTTTGCAAAAGATTCTGTTGGTTGGAAACAGAGGTTCTGGAACTAGCACGATATTCAAGCAGGTATCATATCTGTTTGTTATATGTCGCACTGCTTATTAGCTTATGCCCCAAAATCTACAATATAACTGAATGACTTTATCGTTCAGGCAAAGATCCTTTATAAGGACGTACCATTCTTGGAAGATGAGCGTGAAAATATAAAGGTTATTATCCAGACCAATGTGTATGGTTATCTCGGTATGCTTCTTGAGGGCCGGGAGCGGTTCGAAGAAGAAGCTCTTGCTGTCCAGAGTATGAAGCAGTGTGTCATTGAAGATATTCCTGCTGCTGCGGATGAAGGTGAATAGATTTCACACTCCTACTTTTTTTGCTTAGTGGCAGGACCTGAAATTTGTTATGGACAATCATGAATTTATATATGTTACCCATTTGAGTCTTAACTTGGTTTATGTTATGAGCAGGAGAGGCTAAAAGCAACAACAAAACTGTGTACTCCATTGGCCCAAGGCTTAAAGCATTTTCTGATTGGCTATTGAAGACTATGGCTGCTGGAAATCTTGGGGTCATTTTCCCTGCAGCTTCTCGTGAGTATGCCCCACTGGTTGAAGAGTTATGGAGGGATGCAGCGATCCAAGCTACATACAAGCGAAGAAGTGAGCTAGGACTCCTTCCCAGTGTCGCTAGTTACTTTTTGGAACGGGTAAATAAGTGTTTCACTATTTCTTTTGCACTCAATATTCCGTTGGATATTTGGTTACTGGGAAGTGGAACTATGAGTTTATTAGTTTCCTAAGAAGCTGTTTTCACGTTCTTCAGGCTATTGACGTATTGACACCAGACTACGAGCCATCGGATTTGGATATATTATATGCTGAAGGAGTCACTTCGTCCAGTGGTCTAGCTTGTCTCGATTTCTCATTTCCACAGACTGCATCTGAAGAGAATCTTGATCCGTCCGATCACAATGATTCTTTGCTCAGGTAAGTATTATCTGATCCCCTTTTTGTGTGTTTGTAACATTCAAGTTAGTTCGAACATGTTTGAAGACATTTTATTGTGTTTTTTTCAGGTACCAGTTAATAAGAGTACCCTCGAGAGGCCTCGGTGAAAACTGCAAGTGGATTGATATGTTTGAAGATGTTGGGATGGTTGTGTTTGTTGTTTCCATGAGTGACTACGACCAGTGTTCAGAAGATGGAACCAACAAGATGCTACTCACCAAAAAGCTCTTTGAAAGCATTATCACTCATCCCATCTTTGAGCACATGGACTTCCTCTTGATACTCAACAAGTACGATCTCTTGGAAGAAAAATTGGAACGAGTTCCTTTGTCACGCTGCGAGTGGTTCCAAGACTTCAATCCCGTGGTCAGTCGTCACCGTGGTTCCAACAACGGTAACCCCACTTTGGGCCAGCTTGCGTTCCACTACATGGCGGTTCAGTTCAAGCGGTTTTACTCTTCCTTGACTGGGAAAAAGCTGTTTGTTTCTTCGAGCAAGAGTTTGGACCCGAACAGTGTTGATTCATCGCTCAAGTTTGCTATGGAGATTCTGAAATGGAGCGAGGAGAGAACGAACATCTGCTTGAGTGACTACTCTATGTACAGCACTGAGCCGAGTTCCTTCTCAAATTGATATTTTCACGTTCTACAAAGGAGTCTAATGTAAATGGTAACTACTTTCTTGTGTATAGATTGCCACGTAGGGTTTTAACAAAGTACTCACTCACGCTTCAATTTACAGACAAATCTCTGTGTACTATAAACAGTTACAATTTAACTGATCTTTATCCTTTATGTTACAATTGAGTTTTGTCGAAAATGTATCTAACTTGCTCTTCTGCACTCAACAAGACGTTCTTCACAATCCAACCTTGTTCTTGCATTTGTTTGTTCAGTGTGATAGAATCATCTCGTGCAGCAAGCTTACTCTCTCCTGTGAGTAAGGACCAATCCTGTGGCGTCAAGTCTGAAGATGTGTCTCTTCTCTTGATTCTATTGTTTCCAAGGGATTTACGGATGTAACATGTCTGAACATACCAACCAGAAAGTGTAATCAGATCAAGATGTATATGAATTTATACTAAAATAAAATTGATGAAACTTAGTAGAGTCCTTTACCTGTAACAAACTCGTGATAATGTCCACACTGTTGGCTCCTTCACGCAAGCAAATGACAATTCCCAACTAAACATTTTACAAATGGCGAAGATCAAACTAGAGAATCGTGGGGATCTGAGAACTTACAAGTTAGCATATATAAAACTCACTTTTGGTATTCTTCTGAAACCTTGAGAGGAAAGTTCAATGGTTATGAAGTAGCCATCATCACTGGACAGTGATTGCATTGCCATCATTGATTGTGCAGGAATCTGAGCCTTTGGATCTAAGCATCCAATTCTGATGGGCCAAACCCTTTTGCTACCTACAAAAATATAAATAATATTTGAAACAATTCAGCTTATTAATACACCATCTTAAGAGCCTTTAGAGGTTTTTGTTTTTTGTTTTTCACCTCTGCTCCCTAAAAGGTCAATTCCTTCCTCTTCACTCACTTCGGCAGGGGAAGGTACTTGCCTGAATTCAATCCATCTTTCCAGAATTATTTCAAGCCTATTCTGATAAGAAAAAGGAAAAATTAAACTTATAACAGGAATTATTCTCCATTGTTTGGGTCTCTCATCAACGAGGTTATAAAAGCTACCTTGGTTAATGTTTGCAGATTGATGTGTTTAAGCCCTTTATAAATGCCAAGGAGATCAAATGTGGAGAAAATTGGATATAGAACAAAAGGTAGACTTGCCTGCAATCTAGCACATTAGCAAGTCAGTACATTCTAGAACGATCTCACTAATGAAATAACTGAAACTTTACTAGAATCATGATCATCTAACCTTTGGTTGTTTTGAAATAGCATATTTAGAAGAACAGCCAGTAAGAGACCAAGGTTATCAAAACACACGGTTTGAATCTGAAATGTCACAAATCAAATCAGGTCATGTATGTGTAATGTGATAGAAATGATACAAAACTCAAGTATGTTTCCCTAAACGAAACCTGCGCCTTTGCAGAGACTTCACCGAGGTTATCCGCTACAGCAAAGCTTCGATGTACAGCTGACTACACATAACGATACATCGGTTGTCAAAACCAAAACACTAAACATATAAAAACACTTAAAAGTCACAGGTAACAAAAATAAAAAAAACATGAAACCTTACACCGGTTGCTAAGTAGCACGACAGGCTAATCTGTTTAGCAATGTTGGCAATAGAAGCTAGCAAAAGGAAGTACTTTGGGAATACTGGAGTCATTAACTCAACTCCAATGCTAAGACTAAAGAGTACAGATGTCGAGAACCGAACTCTCTTTGACAAAAAAACAAAAAGAGTATAAGTAACAAATGGTTCAAGAACTACAATTTGATGAAGATAACCCCACAAAAGTTATTATACCTTCAAATTAGTATCAAAAGCAGAAGCAAGACTAGCAGTGTATAAACATCTACTTAACCGTCCAAGCCCATCTTTCAATATCCAATTAAAAGCAGCAGATGGAGCAAGTGACCGAGATTGTCCAATCCCTATGGCTCTAAACATGGCCTGCAGCAACACATGACTCAAGTTCATGACAGTGCAACAAATTCAAAGTCTAGTAGAAGTATATGTTCAATAAGTTACCTGAGTGGCAAGAACTTGCAAAGCAGAGCTGAAAACTCTGTGCAAAAACTTCCATTTCACATAACTTATGTAATTCTCACTGACTTGTTTCGGTATGAAAAAATCTTTTGCAGCTGAAGATGAAAGTCTTATCAGTTTCAAGAACCCATCGTCGAGGCGGCCATCGTCATCAGAACCATCTTCTTCATCAACACATAGCAGTAACTCCAAGGAATCACCTTTGATGAAGTACCTAGAAACTTTGCCAGAGGTTTTGATTGTGATTGGAAGACGACGAGTTGTGTTACTGGGAACTACTACGAGTTCTTCTTCTTCGTCTTGCTTGTAATCGATGGAAGTTCTCAGAGAGTTGACGAGTTTTCTTGAAGCAAATTTGGGGAAATTGAAGATTGGGTATTGGGTTAGCGTTGATTTACATGGGTTTAGAAAAAGACGAGAGCTTTGATTCGATGAGTGCATCAGAGTTTCTTAGGGTTTTAGGGAAGGTTTTGCTTCTTTTTCTTCTTCTTCTTCGTCGGTTCTGTTCTGTGAGTGGGAACGATTCTAACGTATTGGGCTCGATATGGGCCTTATACACTTTTTTTGTGGGGAAAACTCATTTCAACTTTGTGTGATGGTACATACAACCTCGTTATTACAGTATACATTTTCTTTACTAAATGTTAAATACAATACTACATTATCCTCTCATGTATTGCTACAGAACTTTTGAGTGATTATTGGATTGATCATATTCTTTTTTGGGCCACATTTAATTACAGTAGTAGGCCATTGACAATTTTTATTGGTTCCACTTCATTAAAAATTTTAAAATATAATTGTATAATTAAAAAAAAAAAATATATATATATATATATATTTTTTTAATATAATTTTTTTGGCTATTTCTGGGTTGGAAATGTCCTTAGTTTACAAAGTTTAAAATATCAGTAGTCAAATATATCCAATGGTGGACCTTTTTTTTCTTTTTTCTTTTGACAAACATCCAACGGCGGATCTAAAAAGAAAGAAGGTGGATAACCTGACCTGGGTAAACTAATTAAATAGTTGTTTTTACATGTAGTTCTATAAAGTTTCACTAACATAGATGGTAAATTCTATAGTGTTGACCTCCCCAATCCTAAGTTCAAACCACTAATATGACATATATAATTTTTTTTTCTGTAATTGACCTCCCAAAATTTTTTTCCTGGTCCGCTGCTGAATATATCACTCGGGGTAACTCGGATTCGCTCCTAGTCAATAATAATAGATGTGTCTCTTGTTTACAAGACTCTCCGTTCCTGCTCAGAATCTAACACATGGACATATATCATGTCATGTGGAACATCTTCATGTTTATGACTTTGTGGGCATCTCATGATCAAACTAAATAGAAACGTCGAAAATATGACGGGGGCCTAACTTGCTCAAACTTACATATTTTATGTTATTAATAAAAAAGACTTAAATTCTTGATTTTTCCAAACCATGCTGACGTAAGTTTCATCATTCATTCTAATTAGCTAATTATAACGTGAATTAAGATTGTTGCAACAAAATTAGACTCTTCTTATTATTATTTTTGTATGATTTCACAAAACAAAAGAAGATTAAAAAAAAAAAACGAGTTTTACTCTAAAGCTTTCATCTCTTCCTTGAACTTAACCATTGCAATTCTTGGCAATGTAACCACAATCTGAACACCTCCGACCATATCCGGTTCCAACCTAGATGGTCGCATGAACATATTAACCATCCTAGCTGTCTCCGATGGGACCACTGGGACAATATTCACCGGCTCATTCCACCCGAAATCCATTGATCCAAAGATCCCGATATTCCTCCAATCCGTCAAACAAAACAACCCATCTTTTTTTCCTTTGATCGTTAAATTCATCTTAATGATTTTTTCAGTGTTTGCAAGCTCTTCTTGGAGATAATCTTTATCGTGAGCCTTTCTCTTGGCTTCTTTTATGAGATTTACGATATCTGAGATCGGAGATTCTTCCACTTCTCTTACAGTTAATGGCACGTACATATCAATATAAGCATTACCGTAGTATCCATCGGGCAAAGGTGGATCCACAACGTCGCGGATTCCTACTGATAAACCCAAAACAGTGACTCCATCTCGATCCAATTTGAGAGCTTTAACTCTTGACTTCCACAAATAAGCTCCTATAACTTCGAAAGTAGTGAGAACCTCATTAGAGAATCCGTACTCTTTCAATGTAGCTTCTTTCAATCTTCTTATGCTATCAGCTCTAATATTTATTTTCTCAGTTACCTAAAACATTTATAAACAAGGATATAATTAAAATATTACCTTATATCCAAAAACATATAGTATGTGGGAAATAGACGACGTGATGAGGATCGGATCTTGTTTTGTGCACACATACCCAATCATCCGTTGGTAAGTAGGGTGAAGCTGCCGTGTCCCCACCGGGAAGAAACGGAGGTTGATCATCGTCTTCCGGTTTCCCCACAAGTCTTTCTCTATCCCAGACCGGCGTCAACGTTGGTTTCTTCCCGCCAGCTAACTCCGTTAAGGCACACATGATATGACCTTCTCCGTATCCATCGCACATTGCATGTGACATGGCCATCCCTAACACGAATCCTCCACATCCAAATTTGGTTACCTGTCGTAATCAATACGGTTATTATTTATTTTATTTTATTTTATTATTAGTACATCTGAAATTGATGTGAGAAAAGTTTGGTCACCTGCCACAAGCTGTGTGTCATTTACATGCGTCTAAATTTACGTTGTTCTAGAGAAACTCTTTGGAAAAGAAAAAAAAATGTTTACCCTAGAAGTGGTCACATGCATTAAATTAAATAGACAAGACAAAACTGGACACAAAATATGCGGAGTTTGCAGATTTCATGCATGACCGGAATGATTAATTAAGGAGGTTTACGTATTACTTTTTTTTTGTTTTTTTTCCTCCAAATTATTACTCGATGAAATATACATAAAATAAGAAGTTTGTTCTATTTACTTGTAAATTTTCAATGGATGTATTCCGTCCTTGAATATAATATATAACAAGATGTTAAATCCGTATAAGCCTAAGGGATAACAAGCTAGCCAACACAACCCAAGCCGTGCACAAAAAAGTGAAAAACTCATCTAAAAATGAAATTATATATTTTTATACGGTTTAAGCGGATAATTTTTGTTTTTTATTTGAAAAATCGAATCCTAATTAATTCAAACTAATTAAATAACAAATTCGATCGAAAAACTTAGTTTTTATTTAAAGTCAAGGATAAATGTGATAATAACGACCCAAATACTAACCGGATTCGTAACACCTAATAACAAGAATGGGTTGTGTACCTGCAAAGCAAAAGGTCGATAACCATAATTCTCCACGTGAAGTTCAGGCAGGAACTTTAAGGCCGTATCTGAGTCAATGTTCTCCAGATTATTTAAAGAAGTGAGCTCCACATTTTCAGTAGCCACCGTGAACGGCACACCACCTTCGTCGCCACCACAGCTCAACTGAAGCTTCCGGTCACTATCCTGCCGCTTCAAAATCCCTGAAAGTGGATAATAATACACAAGAAGATCGGACAAAGCCTTCTTAAGCAAAGATTCCGGCAGTTCAGCATCATCATCAACAACGTTCTTGGCTTTGAAAACGTAGCATGCCTTGTAAATGACCTCATTATAAGGATCATTGTCAAGTGTTGAAAGGGAAAGAGTTTGTAGAGGTATGTGTTTTGAGGGTTTCACCATCTCGGTGAGCTTTTTCTCGACAATTAAAGGGATCGACATGTTCTAATTTCTGTGTGAATAATTTTATGAACACTCTTGTCCTTATAAACAAGATGTTTGGCATCATGTTGGCCACGTTTAACCTTAAATGTTGTAACAAGTTACAACTGGCACTTTCGTTTATATGCTAAGTTATCTTTGTTGTTCGCATGCATGGCCAATAAATTAAGGAAATGGAAACGGGTTGACATAGTAATTTCATTTAAATGTCATTGTTGTCCGAACGGCCAGTATATCTTCATCTTTATTTGAGTGATAAAAGCAAACGTACGTAAATCGTATCATGTTTAAGTGGTAGCAGCGGCTGGGAGAGACAATAGAAAATAGTATCAGGGACTGTTCATTTCATTATCTAGAAGCAGTATCTAAATATGTAGTTATCAATTCTTGTTCGTTTTTCTCAAATTAAGCAATGCGTGTAGATGTAATAATTGGATGCAAAATAAAACTCATCCAAAAAACACTAGATATTCTGCATGAGTTTGAAATAAGAGACTATACGGGTCTCAAATTTACAAAAGTCTAAAATACCCTCATTTAATTATAACTTTAAAAATTACTTTTAAAGATTTTTTTTATAAAAGTTTCTTTTAACTCTGGATTTATTATTGATTGCAAATTATGAGAACTATTACATATGATTTACCATGGATAATTCCTTCCGACCCTATTAGATTCACTAGATAGGCTTCATGCTCTTGATGGACACTTCCATCGTCTGTAAATTTGCATCCATTAATCTGCATAATTAATAAATCGCATTATCCAAGGTTCAAATCCCAGACCTCCTGGTGTAGAAGCATTAATGAACCCTAGGCCAACCATTAGGCCAAGGGGGCTTCCACTTGTAAAATATTTAAAATAATGGTTTTCAATCAAAATAACAAAAGTAAATAGTTTTACACCCGGGAGGAGGTAAGTCCATTTGTAGAAGGCACCATCACACCCGGGATTGAGTCCCGGCTCCTACGAATGTAGGAATTTGACTAATGGGCCGGCCAGTTGTGGCCCAATGGTTGACAAAAAAAAAATAGTTTTAGTCATTTTACTTTTAAATCATATTTTTATACATTATATTTTTTTCTATTTTCGTATTTTTGATTTTTTTAAGTTGAAATAAAAATTTGGTGGGCTTTTAATATTTCTACATAAAAATTGTCTCCTTCTAGTAAGGAGATAGAATGAAGTGTTAATATAATAATTAATTGTCAAATTTGGGTATGGTGTATTTTCACCTTTTTATAATTAACTTATCAGGTATGTACAAAAATAAAAATGAACAAAGACTACAACAACACTAGATGGACCTTGAGCCACAGGATATTCTAGTATGGTTATACTGCGGGACATGTGAGGATGATTGCTGGTTGTTACCTCGTGGAATACATCTGATCACCCACCTATGTGGAGAATGGCTTCCCAACGGGGGTTCTAAAAGCAAGATTATTGGGGGTTCATATAAGGGGAGTTCTTAAATTTTTTATGAATTAATTGTGTACTGTTTAGAATATAAGAACTCACGATCTCTTAGATAAAATTTTCTCTTTTATTGGTAGGTTCTTATTTTGAGTCTATTATTTTTGAAAATATTGTTTTTTAAAATTTAAAATTTTTAAATAGAATAGAAATGGTATAAATGTGTAAACATTTAAGATTTTATAAAATTAGAAAATAATGCATTTTAATTAATTTTCAAACATACAAAACATAATAAAAACATTAATACATATTACAACAGAAGTGCAATTTATAAACGGAGAGAATGATTAATTTTAATACTGATTTTCTCCAAATTTAAGATAGTTTGATCCAAATTTTACCTTGGCAGCAGAAACATGAATTTGGTACCAAGAAGCCGTGTAGTGCAAAGTAGCACTTATGTTAATAATCGAACCACCACGAGTTGATGAGTCTCTCCCAGGCCCATCTTTCTTAAGATACTTAAGTGCTGCGTGACACATGTTGAATGTTCCTACTGCATCAATGTCCAAGACTGCACACACACACAATAAAAACGTTTCCTTTAGCTAAACGAACACACTCAAATGTAGACCTAAGAGTTATCTAACTTTGAGGTTTTGTATTCACGCAGAATCAATTAGGCAGTCAAGTCAAATACCAATACCATTACCCATTAAGCAACAACAAGTCAAACTTTAAAGGTAGACTATTTCCAGCTAAAGCAAAATTAGATAATCCCAAACACCCATAGTAAAAATCTGCTAAGGTCCTCCCTTCTTTAGAAGCTTCAGCTTCAGATTGTCCAACAACGTAATCAGGAACTACAAATTTATGAAAAGCCATTACTGAATGCAGAAACCATGAGAGCCAAAACAAAGAGTAGTCACAAAACACCATCTCAATTCAGAATTCGTGATAAAAAAATTAAAAGAAGTTATAGCTATAAAGCATACAGGCTTTGTTCTGAATCAGAACCTATCTCTCAACCAATTCATAAAACTAATTGCAAGGATAAGAACCAAGATAAGGTTGTGTAGCATAACGAAGACAGTTACAGAGCAAGAGCATCAGTTCACAAACTGAGGATCATGTTCAATTAGGATGCAAGCTACTTAGGCAAGGGATTCACTAATGTCCGATTAAAAGGGAATTTTAGACAAAAGGGAATTTGGTAAAAGGGAATTTTAGACAAAAGTTTCTTAAGAACAGAGAATCTCGAAACCTACTATATATATATATATATATACGATTTGGTTTATATTTATGAGTACTGATGGTAAAGTTTTCGAACATAAGATTCCAACATATGCTCACCTAGTCCACTTATTAGAAAGTACATCATAACAATGAACATCCGCAGTTGCACCCGCTAGCCCTGCACAGCAAAGAACACCCTAAATATTTAAAACAACCAGCAACTCTAGGAACCTTCAGAAAAAAACAAGATCTAAACAAAGAATATATCAGTAAATTAACAGAATTAGTGATCTAATTTTCTACAGCTACTACACCAAGCGATTGACCCCACTGATTCCACATGAAAAACGATTCAAAACAATAAAAGTTGAGAAAAAAGCAGACCCAAATCTGTCAAAATAAAACCACACACAAGCGATTAAGGATTCGCCACTAACAATATCAAAAAAATGGATCATACCAGAACCCTTCCTCTGATTCCAGATCAATCGATTCCAAATTATTCCTTCTGATTCCAAATTCCTTTGTTGTTTCAGCATATCGCGAGAGAAAGAGAGAGAGAGGAAAAGAAATCGAGTTTAGAGGAATTTGGAATCAGAAGGAAGGGTTTGGAATCCGCCGATTCAAATCGCCTTCGACCCAACACTTCACTGATTCTATAACCTCCGATTAAAGCAAACCTTTCTTTGTCGGATCGAGACTTTGATCGCGAGAGAAATAGATAGAAAGAGAGAAAGAGAGAAGAGATTAATTGTCTCAACAAAAAAAAAATCGCTTTTGTATTATTCTGTCCGCCAACCATATAAGGACACGTAGCGTCTCTTATAAACGATTTGAGTCTATTATATAAGAGAGCCTCTTCTGTTTTTTTTTTCTCTTTTGATTTATTTTTTTGTCACAAAAATTCTAAGAACCTTGCTATGAACTCCCGATAAACATGACCTAACACCTTATCTCAGGAGCCTAATGTTTTCATATGGAGAACGAGAGACTTTCTAAACTTCCAGAACCTTATTATCTCTTCATCCTTCTGCTCCAAATGTTGACAGGTTCCGCTCTTTTTGATTTAAGGAGAAAATTCAAAAACAATGCTTTCATATTTTGTATTGTTATGAGAGACAGAACACCAGACCGGTTACGTAGTTGGTGGATGAGTGTTCCATCAGATTTCTTACTTTGTGCATCAGATTTTATTTGGTTGTCTTAATTCAACAGAGGTATGGCAATCCTTTTTCAATTAATAATCCAATGCTTTCCCCTCCTTCGCNCGGAGAGAATGATTAATTTTAATACTGATTTTCTCCAAATTTAAGATAGTTTGATCCAAATTTTACCTTGGCAGCAGAAACATGAATTTGGTACCAAGAAGCCGTGTAGTGCAAAGTAGCACTTATGTTAATAATCGAACCACCACGAGTTGATGAGTCTCTCCCAGGCCCATCTTTCTTAAGATACTTAAGTGCTGCGTGACACATGTTGAATGTTCCTACTGCATCAATGTCCAAGACTGCACACACACACAATAAAAACGTTTCCTTTAGCTAAACGAACACACTCAAATGTAGACCTAAGAGTTATCTAACTTTGAGGTTTTGTATTCACGCAGAATCAATTAGGCAGTCAAGTCAAATACCAATACCATTACCCATTAAGCAACAACAAGTCAAACTTTAAAGGTAGACTATTTCCAGCTAAAGCAAAATTAGATAATCCCAAACACCCATAGTAAAAATCTGCTAAGGTCCTCCCTTCTTTAGAAGCTTCAGCTTCAGATTGTCCAACAACGTAATCAGGAACTACAAATTTATGAAAAGCCATTACTGAATGCAGAAACCATGAGAGCCAAAACAAAGAGTAGTCACAAAACACCATCTCAATTCAGAATTCGTGATAAAAAAATTAAAAGAAGTTATAGCTATAAAGCATACAGGCTTTGTTCTGAATCAGAACCTATCTCTCAACCAATTCATAAAACTAATTGCAAGGATAAGAACCAAGATAAGGTTGTGTAGCATAACGAAGACAGTTACAGAGCAAGAGCATCAGTTCACAAACTGAGGATCATGTTCAATTAGGATGCAAGCTACTTAGGCAAGGGATTCACTAATGTCCGATTAAAAGGGAATTTTAGACAAAAGGGAATTTGGTAAAAGGGAATTTTAGACAAAAGTTTCTTAAGAACAGAGAATCTCGAAACCTACTATATATATATATATATATACGATTTGGTTTATATTTATGAGTACTGATGGTAAAGTTTTCGAACATAAGATTCCAACATATGCTCACCTAGTCCACTTATTAGAAAGTACATCATAACAATGAACATCCGCAGTTGCACCCGCTAGCCCTGCACAGCAAAGAACACCCTAAATATTTAAAACAACCAGCAACTCTAGGAACCTTCAGAAAAAAACAAGATCTAAACAAAGAATATATCAGTAAATTAACAGAATTAGTGATCTAATTTTCTACAGCTACTACACCAAGCGATTGACCCCACTGATTCCACATGAAAAACGATTCAAAACAATAAAAGTTGAGAAAAAAGCAGACCCAAATCTGTCAAAATAAAACCACACACAAGCGATTAAGGATTCGCCACTAACAATATCAAAAAAATGGATCATACCAGAACCCTTCCTCTGATTCCAGATCAATCGATTCCAAATTATTCCTTCTGATTCCAAATTCCTTTGTTGTTTCAGCATATCGCGAGAGAAAGAGAGAGAGAGGAAAAGAAATCGAGTTTAGAGGAATTTGGAATCAGAAGGAAGGGTTTGGAATCCGCCGATTCAAATCGCCTTCGACCCAACACTTCACTGATTCTATAACCTCCGATTAAAGCAAACCTTTCTTTGTCGGATCGAGACTTTGATCGCGAGAGAAATAGATAGAAAGAGAGAAAGAGAGAAGAGATTAATTGTCTCAACAAAAAAAAAATCGCTTTTGTATTATTCTGTCCGCCAACCATATAAGGACACGTAGCGTCTCTTATAAACGATTTGAGTCTATTATATAAGAGAGCCTCTTCTGTTTTTTTTTTCTCTTTTGATTTATTTTTTTGTCACAAAAATTCTAAGAACCTTGCTATGAACTCCCGATAAACATGACCTAACACCTTATCTCAGGAGCCTAATGTTTTCATATGGAGAACGAGAGACTTTCTAAACTTCCAGAACCTTATTATCTCTTCATCCTTCTGCTCCAAATGTTGACAGGTTCCGCTCTTTTTGATTTAAGGAGAAAATTCAAAAACAATGCTTTCATATTTTGTATTGTTATGAGAGACAGAACACCAGACCGGTTACGTAGTTGGTGGATGAGTGTTCCATCAGATTTCTTACTTTGTGCATCAGATTTTATTTGGTTGTCTTAATTCAACAGAGGTATGGCAATCCTTTTTCAATTAATAATCCAATGCTTTCCCCTCCTTCGCTTGACAACATAGGGACGTGGGTTCGGTCTGCGACTCGCAACTACAAACTTATGTCAATGAGTAAGCTAATTCTCCAAGCAGTTGTTGTTTACAGTGTGTGGAAAGAGCACATTTTAAGGCTATATTCTTCTGTTTCAAAACCGGCACATTGGCACATGTTACAGTCAAGGAGATTCAATTACTCTTACGAGACAAAATTTGCAGGCTTACATCATCGGGTAAATCGGCACATTCTTCCGCCTATAGTACAATCATCAAAGCTTCTTGGCTATGTGGTTTCACTTTCATTCAGCCGTAATTAAGGACTTTTACTCATTATGTCTCACTTATAATTATGCTTGTTTTACATGAGTTTTAAAAATAAATAAAAATTAATTGTCTCCCAAAAAAAAAATATTAGATGTACTCTAGAGCATTATTGAAAGATGTTATTATTAATCATTGATCTTATCATGAAAATTACAACATACAAAAGAAAGACTAAGCACACTTTAGTCTAGAGCATTGATCTCTTCCTTGAACTTAACCATGGCATCTCTGGGCAATGTAGTCATAATTTGAACCCCTCCAACCATCGCCTGATCCAATCTTGATGGTCGCATGACCATATTAATTGTCTTAGCTATTTCCGGGGGAACGACTGGGACAAAATTTACCGGTTCATTCCACCCGAAATCCATTGGTCCAAACATTCCAATATTCCTCACATCTGTCAATAAACATAATCCATCTTTCTTTCGTTTGATCTTTAAATTCATTTTAATGGTATTTTCTATGTGTGCAAGCTCCTTTTGAAGGTAAGTTTTACTATGAGCATTCTTCTTCGTTTCTTTTATGAGTTTTACGATGTCTGGGATCCCAAGTTCATCTACTTCTCTTACGGTTAACGACACTTTCATATTAATGTATGCATTGCCGTAGTATCCGTCAGACAAAGGTGGATCCACGACGTTTCGGATTCCTGTGGTGAAAACCAAAACCGTGACTCCATCTTTATCTAGTTTTAGAGCTTTGACTCTTGATTTCCATAAATAAGCACTTATGACTTCAAAAGTTGTGAGTGCCTCAGTAGAGAAGTCATATTCTTCGAGTGTAGCTTCTTTCAGCCTTCTTATGCTTTCCGGTCTAATATTTATTCTTTCAGTTACCTGATTACAATTATTAACGTGAATTAATAACTTTTAAACTAAAGCAAAAATAATAATAAACTAAAGGATCTATTTAAAACAAAACCTAATTTTGATAAATAATTTATATCAAGTAACTATAACTATCAACGATTTTCGGAAAATAAAAATTATTTTTTGCTCTTTTAATATATATCTTATTATATAAAGCTTGGTGTAACTCACATGTTCATGTGTCAATTTTATTGATTTGAGATTTTAGTCATAAATAAGATAATTTTTTTATTTTAACAAATTAAAGAATTAAAAAAATAATAATAAGAAAATCCAAAATTTAAATAATTTTAAAAATATAAAAAGATAATTCTACTATGTATATAAAATATAATATTAATTCTAACTTTAAGTACTAATTCTACAAAGATTGTAAACACTCACCTTTATATAAACAACTAGGTTGTCTCATAGTAAAATATGGTTTCTTTAAATACACAAGCAAATAATTAAACTTTATTCTATTGTTAGCGAGCTTTTTTTTTGTGTGAAAAATATGAGGTGTTCTCATGGAGATGCTTCATTTCGTAATGTAAAGCTACACGACAATTATGTAAACTATCTCATATTTTTTCTATTTTAGAGGTCAAAATTTAATTATGAGGTAACTTTTTTTCAAAAAGTTAATATGTTTATTTAACTTAAAACATATATTTACGTATTATGCATATATTGTACTTTCATTTTTTGGCATTATTAAATTTAACTTTAGTTTCGTTTTTCTTCTTTTGATTTTCAGGATATCATACAAACTTTAACAAAAAATAATGAACTTATATGATTTTTTTTTATTAATTTATGATAATTTTAATATAGTTTTATTTGAAACTAGTTGGACAAGTATTAAAATTATTTTGTATGATATTACAACATATAGAACATATATATGTAAGAACACCACAAAGCAAACCAATTTTGGTTCTAGATATAATAGTAAATCGGTTATATGAAGTGTTTTTAAATCTTTTGAAAACCTTAATAAACAAACATTTTTCTTGTATCATTGGATTTTTCAGACTTATGTTAATTCTATAAAAAAAATTCATAAAATATCAGAAAATTCCTCTGACCAATTTTAGCCTCTTCATTAATCATAAAAAGAATCTAGTGATACTATTTTGAAACTGCCCAAAATTAACCACATACGTACCCAATCATCGGTAGGTAAGTAGGGCGACACAGCCGTGGTACCCCCGTGAACTAATGGAGGTTGATCGTCTACAGGCTCTCCCACAAGTCTTTGTCGTTCCCAAACCGGTGTCATGGTCAGCTTCTTTTTCCCGCCAGCCAACTCCGTCAAGGCACACATGGTATGACCCGTTCCATATCCATCTGACATTGCATGCGACGTTGCGATTCCCAAGATGAATCCTCCACATTCAAATTTGGTCACCTGTTATCATCACTATTATTCCCACCACAGCTTTGGTAAATATAGCATGAACCATGTTATTCATACTACTAAAATTTTTGTTGGAATAATTTAAGAAATTTTTTAGTGTAAACCTAGTTTAAAAAAGGAAGATTTTGAAGTTTGTGGGACTGGACATCCAAAGATGATAGTCTACAATAAATAAAATTAGACCTAGTGTTTTATTACCCAAAGATCACTTTAGTATGGTTGCAAATTATAACAAATATTGAGATGATATTAAATTTGACATAAAATAGAATATAATTTAAAAGTCAGATTTAAAATATTAGCAATTAAGATATTGAAAATAATTTAAAGACCAAAACATAAATAAATTGTAAGATATTGATAATGTATGTGTAGGATTTGTAATATTTTATAAAGTTTTACACGCGTGCGTATGAAGGTAATTTTTGATTATTTTATAAGGTTACACACATTTCGGTAGATTTGACGAATAAGCTGTCAGAAAATATATTTTTATAATAGGGGCATTTTTGAAAAAAAAAATTGGGACAGATACTTTTGTCAAAATTTCCTAATAATAATTTAAAGTTGTGAATTATTTTGTTTTTGATTTGTTAGATGCATATTACTTATTTTACCAACACTAATATATATAAATATATTTTAATTAATTGTATTTGATTTATATTTTTCTTCTTATAAATGAATTTTTGAACAGCATAAATGAAATTAAAAGAAATATTTGTGTTATAAAAAACAAAATAAAACTTTATAGTATATCAATGTAGCTACTTAAATGATTACTAAGCCTAAATTTTATAAATTGTACTTCAAAGTTTATATAGTTTAATTAATTCTAATATATTACATCATTTATTTTCTATACAACATTCAGATGTGATCTAAACTGCACAAAATAGGTATTATTATCTATATTTTAATGTATTTAAGTTTCGTACTTATATATTATGAAACATCAAATGATTTTGAAGCTTAGTACCTGAAACGCAATAGGTCGATAACCATCCCCCACTTGGAGCTCAGGTAAGAACTTCAAGGCCGTATCTGAGTCAATGTTATCTAAATAATTCAATGAAGACAGTTCCACATTTGTAGTAGCCACCGTGAATGCCACACCGCCTTCATTACCCCCACAGCTCAACTGAAACTTCCTATCACTCTCCCGCCGTTTCAAAATCCCTGAAAGTGGATAATAATACACAAGAAGATCGGACAAAGCCTTTTTGAGCAAAGATTCCGGCAGGTCAGCATCATCGTCAACAACGTTCTTGGCTTTGTAAACGTAGCATGCCTTGTAAATGACCTCATTGAAAGGATCATTGTCAAGTGTTGAAAGGGAAAGAGTTTGAGGAGGTATGTATTTTGAGGGTTTCACCATCTCGGTTATCAATGCGCTTATTTGGACTGCCATGTTTTAACTAAATACAACTAACTCAAGAACCCTCTTGTCTTGTTATAGCAGACGTTTTGGCTTCTGGATTTTGGAATTGATTTTCGTCATTGGAAACCACAATCTATAATTAATAGTTATTACTTCCGATGTAGTGTGAGTCAGTGTCCATTGGTAACAAAAAGTAGGAGTCTTAAATAAAAAAGAATAAAAATAAAGAAAAGTAAAATTTGATTTTTATTTTGTAAAAATATAGAAAAGTAAAATGTCTCTGAGGCCATCTACAATGGGAGAACTTTCTCTATGTTCTTAACAATTTAAAAATATAATTTAATGGAACAGTGGATTAGATCAATGGAAATAGATCTTGTGCAAGATTTGATTTAGGCATGATCTTATGTCTACGTGTCACTACCAGAGTGGATGAGAATTTTGCAAGAGAAATAAAATAATGTTTGTGTGTTTTTAAACTTTGTATTAATTAAATAAAATGTTTGTGTGTTTTTATTAATTAATATGTTTGTTTTTTTGTTTGTGTTTTTCATTTATATCTTTCATGTTATTTTCTTTCATAATAATTTGGAATTGTATTTTGTGTTGGTTTTTATTTCCTACTCAATTTTAATATAAATGTTAATTTAAAAAGTTTTTAAAATTGTAATACTTATGTTTTAGATTATTATATTATTAAATTTTATAATCTTAAACATGTTCTCCCAATAACCAACTCTTTAAACAAAAGATCTAAGCTAATAATTTTACATTATTTTCATAATATATATTTTTACGTAAGAACATCAGATCAGTTATCCCAATACAGATGCCTTGACGAAATATTTTAGAACGTTTGAGATATGGCATTGGTTTGTTTATGATTTTTTTTCTTTGCAAACGCAACATCTTCCTCTTTCGATTCCACCCACACAAAAGTTTATAAAAGTCTCATTTGTTATTTTTATTTCTCTCTTCATTTTCCTCTATCGGTTCCACCCACACAAAAAGTTTATAAAGGCACCTACATTGATAAGGTTCTCAAAATGAGGTTTTAAACCTAACTAATATTAATATTTTAATTAATTTAAAATATTATAAAATATTACAAAGCGGTTATTTAAGGGTTGGGTTAGGCATGACCACGGTTACGGTTATCACTGTTATGGTTAATTAATCACTGATTACGGTTAGAAATTTTGTTTAACCTTAACCATAACTGTTTAATAAATGGTTAAACGGTTACAGTTAAAACGGTTTCGGCTGAAGCGGTTACGGTTATATACAGTTACGGTATTTAATAATATGATATAGTTGATATTTTAATGATATAATATAATTGATATTATTTGTTTATAGTTAATATGTTCTTTTAGTGTACTCAGATTTCTTTATATCATATTACTCATACAAAATAAATAATTACTAGAATATTTTATTATGTTTTTAAAACAGTTACGGTTAATAAATTACGGTTTAACTATGCGGTTAACCAACAGTTTTGATACGGCTACGGTTAATTAACGGTTATGGTTACTATAATTTAACCATATATTTACGGTTAATGGTTACGGTTTTTAACCATTTTATACTGTTACGATCTGGTTACGGTTCGTATATGATCTGGTTACTGTCCGAAATACGGTTACGGTTCAATTTTGGTCATGCCTAGGTTGGGTAATGAAGAAGGTAACGGTCGGGTAATAGATAAAATTTAATACTCTTTATCCAATCCTTACCCAATAATAGAACTATATATCCTTTACCCAACCCAATCAAGGGTACCTTTTTTACGAGAACAGTCGGATAAGGGTAACGTGTCAAATACAAGTTACGCTAACTCGACCCTCAAATAACAGGCATCCTCTTATTGGCCATCATCTCTACTAATAATAATATTAAAAAGACTGAAGACAATGGAGATGCTCTATTACTAGTTAACAAAATTGTAAACAAAATTCCTTCAGGTTTTTATATAACATATTTGGACTGGCATGTCTTAAGTTTTTATATGCCTTATACGCTTTGCCCATTTATTTTACCAATAGGTTCTCTGTCCGATTGTTCGTTCAAACACACTGTCATGGCTTGGTATCTTAGACTTTTCTTATCGATTTTATTAGTTTGTTCTAATTTTATTTTTTTTCCAAAATTTGTCAAAATCTTCATTGAAAAAATTCAGTTATGCATAACAACAACATTAGATCACTAGAGTTTTATTCAAATATTATTATTTATTGATTTTATTTTATTATTCAGATTACCACATACAAAAGAAATACTATTTATACTTTAGCTAGAGCGTTTATCTCTTCCTTGAACTTAGCCATTGCAGCTTTTGGCAACGTAATCATAATTTGAACTCCTCCAACCATGGCTGGTTCCAATCTCGACGGTCTCATGAGCATACCAATTGTCCTAGCTGTTTCCGGCGGGACCACTTGGACGATATTCACCGGTTCATTCCATCCGAAATCCATAGATCCAAAAATCCCAACATTCCTCAAATCCGTCAAAAAAAACAAACCATCTTTTTTTTCTTTATTCGTTAAATTCATCTTGATGATATCTTCAGTGTTTGAAAGCTCTTCTTGAAGATAATCTTTATCGTGAGCTTTTTTCTTCACCTTTTTTATGAGTTTCACGATGTCTGAGATCATAAATTCTCCCACTTCTCTTGTGGTTAATGGCACATACATATCAATGTATGCATTCCCATAGTATCCATCGGGTAAAGGCGGATCCACGACTTTTCGAATTCCTACAGGTAAACCTAACACTGTGACACCATCTTGATTTAAACTCAGAGCTTTAACTCTTGATTTCCACAAATAAGCACCTATAACTTCAAAAGTAGTTGGTGCCTCGCTAGAGAAGTCGTATTCTCGCAATGTAGCTTCTTTCAACCTTCTTATGCTCTCCGCTCTAATATTTATTTTTTCAGTTACCTGATTACAATTATAAACATGGAACAAAAATTAACCTGTTAGATAAAAAGCCTAAAAATAAACTAAAGTATCTATTTTTTTTTTTCATAAAAACTAATTTTGATAAATAGTTTTATCCAAAATAATCAAGCAAACTTAATTTACCAATTTTTATATATACGTAGTACTGATTTCTTATATCAATATACTGTATGCAAAAATAGTGTGGTTCTGACGATTTTCTTGTATTTTGTTTCTTTTTCTAATAAACTTATAATTTGTGAGAAAAAGAAACATGAATATATCAGAAAATGTCCTCACAACCCAATTTATTTGGTTTCTTGTCTGTTTATCAATCAACTCGAACCAAATCTAATAATATTACCCAATCATCAGTAGGTAAGTAGGGCGAAACTGCCGTGTAGACAGGAACAAAGGGAGGTTGATCATCTTCTCTCGGCTTTCCCACGAGTCTTTCTCTTTCCCAAACGGGCGTCACCCTCAGCTTCTTTTTCCCGCCAACCAACTCCGCCAAGGCACACATGGTATGACCTAGTCCATATCCATCACACATTGCATGCGATATCGCTATCCCTAAGGTGAATCCTCCACACCTAAATTTGGTCACCTGTGATCATTATCATTGTTATTTTCACAACAGTAATCGTTTATTAATACTATTAAACTGATGTTAATCGTGTTGGTCTTATGACCCGAAGTGTTAAGGTTGAAACATGACATGTAACTTAATTTTGTACTTATATAAAGAAACATCATAGGGTTGTGTACCTGCAAAGCAAAAGGTCGATAACCATCCTCCACTTGGAGCTCATGAGGCAAGAACTTCAAGGCCGTATCTGAGTCAATGTTATCTAAATACTTCAAGGAAGACAGTTCCACATTTGTAGTAGCCACCGTGAATGCCACACCGCCATCATCGCCCCCACAGGTCAAATGAAGCTTTCTATCACTTTCCCACCGCTTCAAAATCCCTGAGAGTGGATAGTAACACACAAGAAGATCGGATAAAGCCTCCTTAAGCAAAGATTCCGGCCGGTAAACATCGTCAAGAGCTTTCTTTTCTTTGAAAACGTAAATAGTCTTGTAAATGACCTCATTGTCTGGATCATTGTCAAGTGTTGAAAGAGAAAGAGTTTGAGGAGGTATGTGTTCTGAGGGTTTCACCATTTGGGTGAGTTTTTTTTCGACCACTAAAGGGATCGATGAGCTTATTTGGACTGGCATGTCTTAAGTTTTTAATGCCTTAAAGAGTAGAACCCTCGTCTTTTATAGAGAACGTTATGGTATCGAGATTTTGGAATATCTTTTAGTTATTCTTTCCAATGCAGTTTGAACGGAAATGTTTTTAACGGGGATATTTTTGAGATATGGAGAGTAATATTTTATACTTTTATTCAAAAAATAATAAATTAGACTTTGTCTCAAGTTTCTAGATATATATAGTATATTTTTTTTTTCTTTTGCACAAACTGTTTTTTCTTTTTATCAAAAGCTATTACTACAAATAGTGAACAACTAATCTATCATATACATGATAAAATTGGAACACATGAACAAATCCATAACCTGCAATACATTTTGATTATGATAAACGACTCCACGAACAAAACCTCTCCTCACAACATTTATATATTTCTACTTACGATTCTTAATTACCTTTGTCATACCAAGGTAGACAGTTTTACTCCTAATTCTCGAAACCAAGATGAACGACTCTACCTCCAATACTTTGAAACTTTTGATTATTCCTACACTATTAATAAGGAACTGCATTATTTAGGACTCTAACCCTAGATCTGGTGTAAAAACATTTTAACCTTTGACCACTAGCTCCAGTCTTACCTTACTTATGTGAACAAGACGTTACACTTACATAGATATTTTGGAGTGACTCAAATGGGTTTTACGAGTAATACCAAAGAGAGAATATATCCATGAGCCCCACCATTTGGATTATTATGTTATTTTCTTCACTGCCATAAACCTATTTCGTCATGTGCTTAAAAGGTCTCTTTCTAATTTGGTCGATTAATTCGGAAGTAGATGGCACAGTAACATTTGAAGATAGATATGGTAAAAAACTACATCCCCTATTATTAATTCGAAAGTAGGTATGGTAAAGTAACATTTTCTTTATAAGATTTACATAATTAAACCCTTGTTATTTGAATATATATCAAAATTTGAAATTATTATTTATAATATCCGAAAAACATATTTAAATAAGTTTTTTAAAAATTAGTATTCATAATTTAAATATTTTATATACTTTTAACTTGCTAAAAAAAGTTTGCATTCTTACTGATCATGTTATAGTGCAAGTTAAAGTTTGTATAAATATGATTATATATTTTTTTACAGGTTAGTCTACTTAAATACACAAAATATTTTAGTCTGATATCAAATAAGTTAACGAGAGATATTACACCAATTTTAAACATTACTAAACACAAAAAATATAATTGATCTACAATTATAGAATTTAAATATTAATCAAAACATATTAAAACAAACACAAAATACAACATATATTTTCTGTTAATTATTAAAAAAATTGTTTTGATATATACTGTGGATTAAAATCTAGTATACTATAATAGTTTAATACATGATAAAATCTGGACATACGAAGAAGAGTTTTTTCTTTTCTTTTCCTATTAATTAAAGCTTTTGGTGAACATTTCAATTTTAAAGAAATATACATATACTATACGATTAAGAAACTAAGCTGATGGGTTTCACTATTAGATGGTCATGCTTGTGATTTGCATAGCGGATAAATCACGGAAGTTGAGTAATGTATTAGGCTCCCAGAACCCCTCGTTAGCGGACTGAAAGTGTTGGAGTTCGTCGAACGACATAATAAGTTATCTCTTTATAGGTTTGTTATCTTTTTGGTGAGATTATCTTTATTTTTAATGGGTTAACCTCTTGACTAATAATTCTAAATTGGTGGCGAAAGACATTCGTCCTATGTAAATTGGTAAACAATCACTACATTACACGTCAATTAGAAATAACTTGAGACATATAACAAATGTAGGAGAAAATAAGTGTCTTTTTATATATTTTTTAAAGGATTTTTCTATTCTAAATATAGCTACCGACCTTACAAGCCTTCAAGAGACATACAATGGATGTTCCCAAATAAATGTTTATTTGCATTTCACTATTTGAAGGATATGCCATTACCATTTCGACAAGACGTTACACGTACAAAGAACTTTTGGAGTGATTCAAAAGGTTTTTACGTTGAAGACGGCATAAACTGATAAACACTGTCCACGACCCCCACCATATGGATTCCTTTGTCATTTCCTTCGTTACCATCAACCCCATTTATCATGTGGTTAAATATTTTTGTTTTTTGGTCGATTTATAATGGGGAATTTCCAAAATATATTTTTAACATCACTTTTCAAAAATATTTTTTTGTTTAAAACATTACTAGAAATACTACTAAAAACTAATATTTATTCAAACATGTATGTAAACTTATAAAAATATACACAAATTACCTTTCTATATGTGTAAAAATCTATAATTACTTTATAAATAGTGTATAAATTCTTCTTAGAAACCTTTTAATACTTTTTAAAAATCTTCTAAAATCTTTCAAAATATTTTTAAAAATATTTTAAAACCATTTAAAATCTTTGAAAAAATTTTAGAATCTTTTTAAAACATTTAAAAAAAAAACTTAAAAACTTTATTAATATTTGGGTCGACTCTCTGAGTAGTCAGTCATATCATACGTGACCCAACAAGTACACATGATAATAGATAGAAGGAGGGACATGGGTAGAATAGGAAACTACAAAAGGTTTTAGAAATCTTAAGAACACAAGAGAAAACAACCTTCAAACTAAAAAAATTCCACATAAGCGTCTCTCCTGCGGCTAGGGTTGAGAACCTTATTTACATAAAAAGATTTTCAGCCCTCGAATTGAGAAAAAGGAAAACTTAAAAAGTCTCTTATGATCGGTACAAAGGATGTACCGCTTGGTATCTAGCGTAATCTCTACCGATTGATCGTCATCTTCAATCTTCTCTTTTTCTTGACGCATATTGCTTCATTTATCTTCCATAACTCTTTAAGTCCACAAACCTATTAAGACTCAAAACGCATCAAAAATTATATCTTATTCTTACTTAAAAGATTCAAGACTCGATGTTAAAACGACTCTAAAAACCAACATAGATATTAGTTTTGCCATCAATTAATCTTTTAATTATATTAGAGCTAGCATAGCTATCTTATTTCAAATTTAAAACTTCTCAAATTTATTTTCAGATGATCTAAGTGTCTTCTAATAGTGATATAGTATATGCTACAAGGTACTTGTCTAAAATAGTGATTATGTTTTGATCTTTGGGTTTCATGTCTCCTCCGTAGGGAAACGTCCCGGAATATTTCTCTTTCTAAAATCTTGTATTTATTAAGACGGTAAGGGCAAATATGTTTCACGTTGCTATAGCTATCAACTGGGAATTATGAATCTCGATGGACTTATTTCACATTTTGAATATCTCTTTTCCAAGTAAGGATCTCTTTTCGGTTAGAGTAGTAATTTTTCCTACAAAACAGGTTCAATGTTTTAAACAAATTCAATTTACGAATATATGAACTTAACGAGGTTTTAGTGTGAGAGCAAATGCTTAACTCTGTTCCCTTCTTTCAAAAGTGGAATCGTTGGCCAAACCATGTTCTGCTTTCCAGTTTACAAGAATTGTCCTTCCTATCTCATATTCCTAAAAACTGAAACAGAGCAAAACGGAAAAACTATATATAGCAATATCCTCTAAATTCACAGTTTAACTTTTTACCCTCCTTCCATTTCCAGAAGTGCGGCCGAGCTCTAGGATATGTTAATGTGGCTCAGGCGTTATAAAAAAAAAGGCGAATTCTTTACGCAGCTGGTTCAAGCCCTTTTGAGTCGTGTTCAAAAAGTTTTTCAAAGAATTAATCACGTCTCTGAATCTTCTGCTTCTTCTTCAATTACAGTCGGGAGCGATCCTTCTCTGCTGAAACCAGGGTTTAAGAACTTGGCAACAAAAGCCCACAGCTTATAAACATCCTCAAAGTTTGTCAAAAAGCTGAGAGAAGCTGTGACAACCTCAAATCGCACAAACCCATTTTTTCCACCGCGCTTACCAGCTTCTCTCTGAAGATGCAGAGAGCTATCTTCCTTGATCCTAGCGCCCCCACGGTGGTTTCTCGGAAGATCCATTATGCGTATGTGACTCAAGATACCAATACCAAGAGATACACCTTCTCTCTCAGCCAGTTTCAGAACAACCTCTGGACTTACAAACCCTTTGCTTTTGTCTTTCACGTTGAAAGCAACCGCTGCTCCTCTTTCGTACTTTATCTTTGGGCCATAAATCTGCACAAGGTTCATGTATCTGCTGCTACCGTCACTGCCTGATTCAGGCACTTTCAGCTGTAGCAAAGAGATCACAAGCCAGTTAATCAGAAATCTGAGCCTAGTTGTCGTTTTATTAAGACCTAACATATTCACATGATCAATATGGCTGCAAACAATCTCTGGCTCTCTTCTGTCCCAATCATCCTCATTTTGGTTTTCACCATCACTTTCGTCATACACACTGGCCAAAGAAGCTTCACCTTGGTCCAGACTATGACTGATACGGTCCATGTTAAATGAAACCCGTGTTCCTCTACTCGGTTGTTCATCTTCCACACCCAAAAGCCTCCCACCAGTACCCCTTCTCCCCAATAACCTAAACTCACCTTCTGTTTCTCGTCTTATTGCGTTATCTTTCATCTCTGAAGAAATCTTGGAGCTTGAGCCATTTGATCCAAAACCAGATCCTGCACGATAGACAATGTTACCGCAGTTTTCTTCCTGTATCTCTTGCATTTGGAGATTACTATTAGAGTTCCTCAGATTCCGTGATGGAGTTGAGTTTGTCTCCTGAGTAACTGACATAACTGCAGCATCAAACGAGAGGACATCTTTACCATCATACATAGGACTACTGTAACTCTTTGCTACCGGTTTTGGTGATTGACGTTTGCTTGTAAACCAAAACGGTGGCAACGGAGAGGCGATTTTATGGTGGTTCAAGTGACCTGCACGGTCTGAACCAAGCGGACTTTGACCTAAATCAATCCAAAACGAATTATCAGACGACTCATCTTCACTGAAAGCAGGGCTTTTCATCAACTCTCCAACCGAAACACTTTCATTTTCTTCAAATATGGTACTACTAGTCCCATCTCTATCAGAGGTATTATCTTCTAAGAGCTCTGTCTCAAACACATCCCTCACTTGAGCTGAAGTGTATGCACCAGAGAATACCGGCATCTGAGCACCTCTACGAGCAGCTTCTGCGGTTGCTGGTTTATCGCCGCCATATGTACCAACGTCATGATCTTCAAGACCAACCAATCCGTCGAGACCATCTATCGAATCACTGAGATATAACGGATACTGAGGTGTGATCTTCACTATTCCTGATCCTGTTTTACCAGACTGACTCTGAAGATTACCCATCACTGACTTCTTAATCAACAGACAACCAAAACCTGTAGGATCATGCCCAAATACCTTGTAGAACGAGGTGATGATAAACTCTGGACGAAACAATGATAAACCAAGCGAATCCATATCTTTGGGACCTAAAGAACCAGCATCAAGCAACACATGCCAGTTATTCTGCTGAGCAAGAGCCATCCACTGGTAAGAGTACTTAGACCCCGTAACCCTAGACTGCGCAGGAAACACAAACAACCCAACCGCAGAATCTTTTTTCTTCCTCTTCTTATGAGACAAACGCTTCTTCAAATCCGTGGAACACAGCTTCAAAGTTGGCCATTTAAACCAAGCGTTATAAGCTTTTGCACCTTTCTCTCTTGCAGTCTGAGCCATCCAATTCACAGACTGACTCTCGTGATCAAACATCGTCAAAAGCCGCTTATTCGTATGAAAAGGGTAAGATTCCGCAAGCAACCTAAACGCAGAGCCTCTACTCCCAGTGAAAACAAGACCATACTCACTCTCAGGGATATTTAGATAATCCATTATCCTAGTCTTGAGATCATGTTCCACAGTGCCACTCTCAGCTCCACCATAAAGCGCATGGTTACTCAAATTGGCAGTAATCTCAGATAAACTAAACGTACAAGAATCCCAATAATGCAAAGTCTGAACATATGAAAAAAGCCCAAATCCACAGTAATCAAGACATACCTTGGAATCTAACAAGTGAGCATACTCATCAGATCTCAACTGATCAACTTTCTCAGAAGTCTCATACTTTGGATACATTGTAAGAAACTTGTTAAAAGCTTCAAGAATCTCAGGTATATCATCTTCAGACTCAAAAGTGCGCTCAGCGGCTAAAGCAGTTGCTCGTAAGAACTCGCGTTGAGCGTGTAACCTAGCCAAGGATCTAGAACGACCCAAGCTCTCATCTTCATTGTCTTTCTCAACTTCTTGAGATTTAAAGAGTGAACCATTCTCAGAAGCTTCTTCAAGAGCATCTCTAAGCTTATCTTCATACAATTTCCGAAGCACTGAAGCTTTTCTTTTAACATCGATTGGTGAATCAGACCCATCTCCATCTCTTCTCCTGCTCTTACTCTTATCCAAGATCAGAGCAGCACAGTGATGAATTTGCTTCCACAGAGGAAAATGCATTAATCTCAATTTCAAAAAGACCTTTTTTTTTTTTCTTTAGCCCATAAGAACAAAAACCCTAAAAAGTGAAGATCTTGAAAACAGATCAATAGAGAAAGCCTCTAAAAACGGAAACTTTCACAAAACCCACAAAAATTAAACGAGTTTTACGGAAGAATTTTCAAACAAACAATCCTAAGAGAGAGAACCCTTAAGAGAAAACAGATCCCAGAACTCTTGTGAAAACGAAGAAGAAGCTTAGCTTTTTTTTTGCTCTGTTTTTTTGGATTGTTTGGAAGATTAGAGAAGATGATAATAAATGCAAAGCTGACTCCTTTCACCACCAATCTCTCGTTTCATTTACTACACTCTCTCTCTCTCTCTCTCTACTCAGTGCGTTTCTCTCTCTCTCTTTCTCTTTAACAGGTTCGGTCAAAAAAGGCATTGACTTTTTTTTTTTTTTTTTTTTCACAAAAGCAAAAGAGTAGTAGTGTAGTGGTGGCGTTAGGGTTTTTGATAAGCTCTAATTATTTCAATTTTTTTTCTGTAATCATTTGATTTTTTCTTTTTCTATGAGTATGAAAGATATGTTAAACTCATTTTATGCATTGTGAAATAGACAGTAAATGTTTATATAATTTTATATAAAAAATTGTTTATTAGTATTCTATTAGAGTAAAACAAAACAGAAATTATTTTTTATTAGATAAAAAAACATTAACTTTTTTTGTCTTATTTTCTGCCCTGAAAAATGTATGAATTAGTCAACTCTGCCAGTAATATGAAGTAATTTTTTTTGTGAAAAAAAAGAATCTCGAAAAAACATATATTCATAAGTTTTTTTTTTGGTAACTTAGAATTATAATTAGATATATACTGAATAATTGAAGATAATATTTTGTAGTAAATTTAAGAAGTAAAAAAGTTCATATTAAATATGTTGGGAGTGTTTGGGTAAGCAGACCAAATATATATAAGCGTATTAAATATGTTAGGTTGAGAACAGTGGGAAGATTCTTGCTCTTTTTAGACTCCACATTTATGAAAAAAAAAGATTGCAGAATTTATATTCAAAAACAGCTTAAAGAATGTATACGTGTTATTATTAGCTTCTAATTCGGAACAAATTGAAATCACTTTATTGGGTAAACCTTTACGACAATTTTTCCAAGTATATTTGAAAGCACTTTTTGAATAGTAAAGTTTGGAAAATTTTGGTTCATAGACAGTTCTCTATAAATTTGCTTTAACTTAAAAATTAAAACTAATGATTAACAAATAACAAAACCTCTATTTTTTTGCTGACAGAAAAAGTTTTTACCTTTTTATTTAACAAAATAAGAGTTAAAATTTCATTTTGAAATAAATTTGATTTAAGATCTTTGTAGATTTAGTTTCCAAATCATTCTTAGATAGATTTTAAACAAAAGATACTTGCACATAAGCATTAAAAAATACCAAAAAGAAACAGAAAGAGTCATCATGTAGCTTAACAAAAGACGTTAAGGTTTCTTCTGGAACTTATTCTAAACCTCACTTTGGATTTTTCGGCGCTGCCTTAGTCTTCCACCAATGCTATTTTGATTAGGTTCAAGAGCCGCCTTCCTCTTACTACTCGTTACTCGAGTCCTCACTGAGTTAACCCCGGTCTCTGTCTCATCGCTTAGGACCTTGTTATGAGCTTTGACTACAGGCGTCTGACTTTCCCTAGGTCTTGTCTCCAAATTAAGGTCTTGTCCTATCCTCTCTTGAACTTCTGGAAGAGTATCACCAATGCGGGCACATGAATGTTCTTGTTTATCCTGTGTTGGCGTCTCAAGATAACTCAGGACCTGAACATCAACCCATGGAGTCTGATCATCCACAGGAAGCAAGTAGCTAACTGGTCTCGCCTCCAAATTCGAGTTTTTTCCTATCTTTTCCTGAACTTCTGAAAGATCATCACCAGTGTGGGCACATGAATGTTCTTGTTTATCCTGCTTTAGTGGCTCACGACAACTTAAGACCTGAACATCAACCCATGAAGTCTGATCATCCTCAGGAAGCAAGTAGCTAACTGGTCTCGCCTCCAAATTCGAGTTTTGTCCTATCTTTTCCTGAACTTCTGAAAGATCATCACCAGTGTGGGCACATGAATGTTCTTGTTTATCCTGCTTTAGTGGCTCACGACAACTTAAGACCTGAACATCAACCCATGAAGTCTGATCATCCTCAGGAAGCAAGTAGCTAACTGGTCTCGCCTCCAAATTCGAGTTTTGTCCTATCTTTTCCTGAACTTCTGAAAGATCATCACCAGTGTGGGCACATGAATGTTCTTGTTTATCCTGCTTTAGTGGCTCAAGAGAACTTAAGACCTGAACATCAACCCATGGAGTCTGGTCATCCACAGGAAGCAAGTAGCTAACTGGTCTCGCCTCCAAATTCGAGTTTTGACCTATCTTTTCCTGAACTTCTGAAAGATCATCACCAGTGTGAGCACATGAATGATCTTGATTTGGTGGCTCAAGACAACTTAAGACCTGAACATCAACCCATGGAGTCTGATTATCCGCATAAGGCTTGAAGCTCAGTGACCTTCTAGCTGAATTGGGATTCTCATCCTCCTCTTTCTTCAAGGAATCACCATTCTGATCTTCGATCTCCGCAAGATTTTGTACTTCTTCAAGGAGATCACAGTTTTGATTTTCATTAGTGTTTTCATCTTCCTCTTTCTCCAAGGAATCATCATCAATCTGAAGCTTTGGTACTTCTCCATCATCAGCAATCTTTTCTTTAAAGGAAAGTGATCTCTTTGCAGAAGCTTGATTTGGGGTTGAGTCATCAGTTTGGTACCGTTTGGTTTGAATCAGATAATGTGCTACAGACTTATACCCAAGCGCAGCTATCTGGAAAACAACCCCAATACAGAAAGAAATCTTAAGCTCTTGATACTGTTCAAGATTATACAAAAGAACAATCGAAAGAAAACAACGTACCCTTCTGTAGATAGGGCCAGTTGGAACCCATCCTTTGTTATTCCGACACAAACTGCAATTGCAAATATCGCGACAAACAGGGCAGGTCCAGTTTGCATTCTCCAGAGCTTCCAGCACATGTTCACCATATCTGTTACATCAAACATTTAAAAATACATTCACCACCAATAACAATAAAACTCCACTGCTAGCAAATCATATTAAGTAGCAACCAAACCTCATAAACAAACAATCTCCACATAATTGTCCTTGAACCATGTTGCATTCACTGCACTGTGTACGATATCCCATCGTTTTCTGCCTGTAATGCACACACACACACAAACACATACTAAAGCATTGAGCAAATCTCGTTTCACAGTATTGCAACTTGTAATACCACAAATGAGGGTTTGGTTTCTTTTACCTGCACTGGTGACAAGTTTTACCCTTAAACGGATCATAAATCCGTTTGCCATCCTTATCATAGCCATCAACAAAACAAGTCCAGCTTCGTTCTGTATTCCCAAGAAGCTTCTCATGTTCCTCAGTGTAAATCTCTGACCTTACCCCTTCACCAATCACCACATTCCCTCGTTTAGTTGCTTTTTTACCCTTCTCATTGATCCCATCAGTGTAGATAACTGGAGTTGTGTTCTCCAATCTAACAACAATCACAAAAGAAGAAACAAATCATAAACCCTATTACCCTTCTTCCAACTCAAAACCCCCAATTACTCCAGAAAAATCTCTCCTTTAAACTGAAACAAATCGATTCATAAACTCTAATTTTGCCTCAAAAAGCCCTAATTTCTACTCAAAATCCTCAATTCCTCCAAAAAAATCTCTGCTTTAAGCTGTTTCATAAACCCTAATTAAGATTCATAAACCCTAATTTCCACAAACAAACAAAATGGGGAAAAGGAAGAGATTATACCGAGAAGATCTGCGAGATGGCTGAAGAGGAGGAGTCGATCTCAGAGCGGCATTAGGGTTACCGTGAGATCTTCTATTGATGGGTCGGTTCTCGGATCTGAGTTTGCGAGAGAGATTCAAGATGCCAAGATTTTGCATCCTCTGAAGATTCTCTTTGATCCTATCTTCTCTGCATTGTTCGTAAAGAGACACCTTTTGGGTTCCTTCCATCACCACACTACTGGGTTAAGGTTTTTGATTCGGGTTCTCTTGGTGATGGATGAATGATTTCAAAAGTCTCTCTTTTTATGGCTGGTGCTCTAGTGGTGAAATGATAAAAAAATTTAGATTTTTATTTTGGGTTGAGTTGAATGTTACACAGCAACGGTCATATTATATTTGAAAATGTGCAGAGAATTTGGGAATTGTGTTGCAGATAAGTACACCCTAATGATGGGACTTAATCTTTTTAAATATTTTGTGGTTTTTTTTCCCTTTAATTGCAATACAGCTAAGTAAAATAATGGGAATATAGAAAGATGTGAAGCATTTAGAAGAAAATATTATCCCAATTGGTATTTTTTTTTTCTATTTGATACCAAATTTGCAAATTTTGGATTTTTTTTTCTTTCTAGGTGGACTTTTCTACTAAGGAAGGGAATTGGATTTATTTTTTTTTCTAGGTGGACTTTTCTACTAAGGAAGAAAATATAATTTTTCCAAAAGAAACAATAAAGATTCAGACCATAAAAAAAATAATGAGAGTCTTACATTGTCAACCAAATTAAGTAATTAACACCTACTCACTTTCAAGGAGCGTTCTCCTATTACTGTATGTGTTTTACTAAACTTCCAGAAAATATTAAAATGAAATTTTAGTTATTAATATAGAGGAGTGTTGGGGGATGGGGGTTATAACATAAGATCTATAGTTAGTTGAACGTCAAAAAAACTACGAGCTCCCAAAACTCATAATTGTAAGTTTGAGTATGTTTTGGTAAAAAAAAATTTTAAATGTTCAATTTTAGTAAAAATAAAACTAGCTCTAATTAACTACGCTATAAAATTTAGTCTTAAACTGACTGTAAATTAATATTTTCTTTATATTTTTTCTGACTAAGTTATGTAGTAGAGCTCTCCAAACTTATAATTGTGAGGATGTTTTGGTAATAAAAATTTCAAAACTCACCAATAATTAATTTTGCAGCAAAATTTAGTCTTAAACTGACCCTAATTTTAGTCTTTTCGTTATGTTTTTCCTACTAAATTATGTAGTAGAAACTACGAGCTCTCCAAACTTATAATTTTGAGTATGCGGTAAAAGTAAAATTCCAAATATTCATTTTTAGTTTTGAACAAAAACTCATAAATAATGAACTATGCTGCAAAAATTATTTCTTAAAACCGTAATTTAGTCTTCTCCTTATGTAGTAAAAAAAAATTCTTTACCTGATCGGCTGATCCATACACAAATCTTCCAAAAAACATATGTTGCGGTGTATTTCTAAGAGATTTACTTTCCGCTAAACAAACGAATTCAACGCAATTTTCCACAACACACATATATGTAGTAAAAACAAAACAAACTAAAACTTTACGAAAAATATTTTTAAAGAAGTTTCATACATCGTTTGAGACAGTCTATTTCTTTATAAAAACTTTTTTTTTTTGGTGTGATTATAAAAACTTTGTATGCATGTATACCTTTTCACCCATTTTGTTAGTTTGTAAATTTAACAACATAATTTTTGGCGTTGATACTTTTATTTCTTGTTCCAACAAATTTGAGCTACTTCGATTAATTACGAGTCAAAATACATAGAGTTCAAGCGTCTAAAGAATTAAATTCTCGTCATTATTTTCTTACTAGCGTGAGGAAAAACTAGGACACGTTGATGAACCACCACTAGAAAATTCTTGAAGCCTCCCCTTTATATCAAAACGGTCAAACCAAATTCATTTAAACCAATTAAACACAACCTCACAAGTTTCCCTTCGATCTCAAACTAACACTTTGTTATACTTGTTATATAATCTCAAACAATAACACCAAAACTTCTCAAATCCGAGAAATATGGCTACGACAAGAACTTCTACGTCAAGCAGGGTCTCTCAGGCTTTCACTATCCTCGTCTTCTTCTTCTTCTTAACTCTCACTGCTTCAGTGGAAGCTGCTGGTCGTGGAGTTAACAATGATAAAAAGGGCGGCGGATTAGGAGCTTCGTTCATATTTGGAGATTCTCTTGTCGATGCCGGAAATAATAATTATCTATCGACGTTGTCTAGGGCCAATATGCAGCCTAATGGTATCGATTTCAAAGCCTCCGGAGGAAATCCTACCGGCCGGTTCACCAATGGCCGGACAATTGGTGACATCGTTGGTACATACAAAATGGAAAAAATTACATGATCAAATATTATCCATCAATATTCTAATCTCTATAACCCATTTATAGTAAATGATGTATGTTGTTGTTTTACTCGTTTAGATATGATGTTCAACTAACACACCTACGCATTTATGTTGACGTTTTGTTTATTTTCAGTTTTTGTAAATCACACTATTAAAGTCAAATAACCTGATAGGAAATCCAAGTTGGATAAATAGAGCATGCATACGAAAGTTTTAGCAACATGAACCTTTGTTTGTTCTATACATGTTGAAATTTTGATTTAAACGGTTCTAAAACGTTCAAATGTTTATTTAGGGGAAGAACTTGGGTCGGCCAACTACGCGATTCCATTCTTAGCACCGAATGCGACAGGCAAAGCTCTATTAGCCGGTGTAAATTATGCATCTGGAGGAGGAGGAATCATGAATGGCACCGGGAGAATCTTTGTACGTACCTAAACTATTTTGATCGGTTTTTTGGATTTGAAAATATCTTAAATTCGTTTTAGAGTTCTAATTTTTTTATGGAAATGTAAAAATTTGGTAGGTGAATAGGTTAGGTATGGATGTACAAGTTGATTTCTTCAACACTACACGGAAACAATTCGATGATCTACTTGGAAAAGAGAAAGCAAAAGAGTATATAAGCAAGAAATCAATATTCTCAATCACTATAGGAGCAAACGATTTCCTCAACAATTATCTATTCCCACTTCTCTCTGTCGGAACACGGTTCACTCAAACTCCTGACGATTTCATCGGCGACATGCTCGAGCATTTACGTGACCAACTAACTGTAAGCAACAACAAAACCAATCTCATCTTTTGTTATTTGATATCAATATGTTATAAGCTTACCATTGAATTGTATTATTGCAATACAGAGGCTATATCAAATGGATGCAAGGAAGTTTGTAATCGGTAACGTTGGACCGATTGGATGCATACCGTACCAAAAAACGATCAATCAATTAAAAGAAGACGAATGTGTGGATTTGGCTAATAAGCTAGCAAATCAATACAATGTTAAATTAAAGAGTTTATTAGATGAACTAAACAAGAAACTTCCCGGTGCAATGTTTGTCCATGCCAATGTCTACGATCTTGTAATGGAACTCATTACCAACTACAAAGAATACGGTAATGCATTTTTCTTGCTCTTCTACAAAATTAATCCATATATTGTGACTATATGACATAAAGAAATTTTTGGATTGACAAAATTTGACAGGGTTTATATCCGCGACAAAGGCTTGTTGCGGTAATGGAGGACAATACGCAGGTATAATTCCGTGCGGACCTACTTCGAGTTTGTGCGAAGAGAGGGATAAATATGTGTTTTGGGATCCTTACCATCCGAGTGAAGCAGCAAATGTTATTATCGCGAAGCAATTGTTATATGGTGATATCAATGTTATATCTCCGGTTAATCTCAGCAAACTTAGAGATTTGTGATTTGAATTGTTTGTTGAACTAAAAATGTCCCTTTACATACACAATTTCTTACATTTACGTTTTGTTATACGCCACGTTAAGATCACTTCTTTGTATGTATGTGTTGTCGTGTTAAAAAAAAAATTTAAGTGAGAAATGCTTTTGTTTTTGTCAAGACTCAACTTTGGAATTTAGCTCTCGGCAATAAACCAGTTCAATTTAAAACCGGTTCTTAATTCAAATCAAATCCGTTTTCCGGTCCGAACCGGTTCTTTAAACAGTGTCTCTCTTTCGTCGTTAATGGTCTTTCTTCCTCCTCAACTCGCCGGTTACAGAAACCCAGAAATGTTGGTTCTTTCGAAGCAAAGGCATCAAATTTGCGGTCGTTTCTGCCGCAGAGCATCCCATTCTTCTCTAAACCGCAGCATCGGAGCATCCACATTGGCCGATGTTCACCTGGGATTCTCAAAGGTACCTGCTTTAGTTAGAATTGAGTACGTTTACTTTGTTTTGTCTTGTTAGCCTAGATTCTTAGTCTAATTGCTTCAGTGCTTGTAGTTGTTTGATGGGTAGAGGGAATTAGATGAAAAGTTTTTGTCTTTTCTTGAATCTAATTGAGAAAAGTGAAAAACAATAACTACTGTCTTCTGTATCCAATGAAGGGTTCGAGAAGCCACATTATTCTGTTATTTTCATCTTATTTAGAAATCACTCTGCTTATTTCTTATACATATAGATGCATTCTCTCATATGACTTATTCTTATTGGTGGAAGCTGTAGTTGGTAACTCATTTGCAGTGCCAGGTTAATTTAGGCAATATTTATCAGCAATCTCAAGGAGAAGAGCACACACTTCTTGAGGAGTGGAGAACATTGGCATATGATCAGAACATTTGATCTCCATTACTTCTTTTGGTGGAAAGTTCATGATCATCCAACGCTGGTAATCTTCTGACACCACACAATCCTCTCCGCATACAATGTATATACGTGTAACGGATCCGTATCCTTCCTCACTGAAGCTTCTTGTCCCTGCTAGATTGTTTGTTACTAACGGGTTTGCCTTCACCAACATTTTCGCCGATTCAAGTTCCTTATTCGCCGCAACAACAATCAACAAATAGATTGAATGAGTTTACTGCTAGTACAATTATATTTGTGTTAGTTAAAAGAACTGGAGTCTTACTTGATTAGGAGAGTGTTGATACATTTTCTTGGTCATGAACTCTGGTCCTAAAAGTGTATACTGTAGAGGACAATCAGGTTCCCCATAGTTTCCACACGTGGTGTCTAACCACTCCTCTTGTGGTATGCTTCTGAGAAACTGCAGATTTCAGTCAAATATTAGAATCACTCAGAAGAGAGATATCATAATGTGAAACGAAATCATCATGTTTGTTTTTATACCGTTTCGTATACATAAGCTGGTGGGTTTCTTGTGTCAGGCATGAAAGCTGTCAAGAAGACAATGGCAGCAACTTTACAAGGGAAAGTGTCAGCAGCAAGTGCAGCTGGTATTCCTCCCATGCTATGAGCAACAAGAATCACCTTATCGTCATCTGAGCCAAGCGAGCTCAGAAATTCAAGCAATGGTTTGCTGTAATCCTTCAGAGTCTGAATCTCTTTAACTTTTGTCATGTTTGTACCCGATGCAGCCAGATCCACTGCTGTGACACAGTGACCTGCATCCTCCAGCTGCGTTTTCACCTTGTACCAAGTCCATGCGCCATGGCACACGCTATGGACGAGCACAAACTGCTTCTGGTGCGTCTTCTCCATTGCCTTTTTTTACTCTCAGCATCTTGGTTCAACACATATATATATGGTAAGTTTCCCGCATATACTCTTTTGTATATTGACTGTTAGTTTTTGGTCGTTCTCTGAGATCTAGAGAATGCTAAATGAACACTACTTTGACTGTTAGATTTCTCATTTCAACTATAGTAAGCAATATAGTCTGAACGTTTAGAAAGATCCATTATTAGGGCACATTTAATTGTATCACATTAGATGCAATTTTTGTTGGTGGAACTGAAGACTCCACATGAGGTAATTTGTTGGCCTGTTAAAGTTCGAGGTGATTGTTTCATTGACCATAGTATAGGCAAGAATAAGTTTTGAAAAGAGAGATTGTAAAATTTTAGTTGATGGAGTTAGTTGGTAGGTCGACCTCTTGATTGAATATAATCTTAGAGCACATAATTACTTCTTAGACCATAATCTTTGAGTGAGAAACTGCTTATGTTTATGGACCTCAATATAAGAACTGTTATGTATGTAAACAACGTCAGTGAGGATCCTAGATTTATTTAGGAAATATTTACCTGCTATCTTCAAAAGGGATGATAATGATAGAGTTCTTGAGGCTTTGATAACATGGACATATGATCTGTATCTTTGATCTCCCATCACTTTTTTTTTTTTTTGACAATACCATCACTTCTTTAACCTCCTCAGTGTTCTTGTTCTTGATCCTTTTATGTTGAAAATCCCCAGACACACCTTAATACCTTATCCCCTTTGCCTACAATCTAAACAAACGTGACCAGTCTCCACCTTTTCTCCTTGAAGCTTCAACTTGTCTGCAGAATCCACGAACAAGCACATACTGCCCCTGGTTAGTTGCCTTCTCTTTTTTAGCAGATACTTCTAGATATAATGTTATATGGACTTCAATATGACTTGGATTAGTTAGTGTTTTTTTTTTTTTTTGGTCTTATTCGTACTGCTAACATTCTGCCCTTGCTTATTCATCTCATATATGCATTTTCAGCTGCTTGTATATATAGCTGATCACTACCATCTTTGTTTTATTTTGAATATAAGCTAAAGTTCATAGTAATATTCTTAAATATGCAGGTTTATAGGCATATATATGTTCTACATCTTCAGGTAGTGTGTAATCCTCTTCTTACATTCTTATTCATATGATACAACCATTCTTTACCAATAATATGATTTGCTTATTTCTTGTAAATATAAAATGTAGTCACCCATATCACTCACATCTCGCTTAGTATTGTCGTGGAAGTTGAGTTTTGTAGCTGTGATGCAGTGAAGATTTTATTTAGGCATATATTTATCCGCAATCTCCAAAAGAAGAGCACAGAGTTCTTGAGGCTTGGAGAACATCGTCATATGATCTGCATCTTTGATATCCATTACTTCTTTTACTGGAAAGTTCTTGATCATCCAGCGCTGGAAATCCTCGGGTATCGCAAAGTCCTCTCCGCAGATGATATATATACGTGTAACGGATCCGTAGCCTTCCTCACTAAAGCTTCTTGTCCCTGCCAGACTGTCTGTAACGACGGGGTTTACCCTCACCAACATTTTTGCTAATTCAAGATCCTAATCAGCCACAACAGTAATCAATAAAAGACTGAAGTTACAAGCAATCATTTGGGTTTAAATTAGGAGTCTTACTTGGACCGGAGAGAGTTGATACAAATTCTTGGCCATGATCTTTGGTCCAAAAAGAGCAAACTCTAGAGGGCGATCAGGTGTCCCATAGGTCCCAAACACAGTGTCCAAGCAGTCCTCTTCTGAACCGCTACTGACCAGCTGCTAGTTTCAAGCAGATATTAGAATCAGTATGAAGAGATCACACTGTGCAATTGAATCATCGTTTTTTATGTACCTTGTCAAAAACATAAGCCGGCGGGTTTCTTGTGTCGGGCATAAAAGCTGTCAAGAAGACAACAGCAGCAATCTTACAAGGAAATATGTCAGCAGCAAGTGCAGCTGGTATTCCTCCCATACTATGCGCAACAAGAATCACCTTATCGTCGTCATCCGGGCCAAGAGAGCTCATAAACTCAAGTAATGGTTTGCAGTAATCCTTCAGAGTTTGAATCTCTTCCACTCTAGTCATGTTTATACCCGATGCAGCCAGATCCACTGCTGTCACACAGTGACCTGTAGCCTCCAGCAGTGTTTTCACCTTGTACCAAGTCCATGCACCGTGGCACAGCCCATGGACGAGCACAAACCGTTTCTTCTGGTTATTCTTCTCCATTGTTTGTTTCTACTTTTAGCATCTTGTGGTTGAACACATTAAATTTAAGGTTCCAGCAATCACTCTTTGGATGTTGACTAGTAGATTTTTGGTCGTCTGAGATCTAGAGAGTTTCTAAACCACACGACATATTGACTATTTAGTTTTATCTACTTATATATTTCAAGTTTTCAACCATAAAAAGCAATAAATTCTGATACGTATAGTTTTTTTTTTACACGTATCTTATTCATTACCATTCTTGCATACGGCTTCCCAATTTAATACAGTTCTCACTTATGAATCTTTATTCTCATATATGGTTTATGGTTGTGGTGGAAGCTATAGTTGGTTATTTATTTGCAACCTCCAAGAGAAGAGCACATAGTTCCTTAGGCTTGGAGAACATTGCCATATGATCTGCATCTTTGATCTCCATTACTTCTTTTACCGGAAAGTTACTGATCATCCAACGTTGGTATTCCTCAGGTACTATATTATCCTCTCCACATATGATATACGTACGTGTAACCGATCCATACCCTTCCTCAGTAAAGCTTTTTGTCCCTGCTAGATTGGTTGTAACCAACGGGTTCACCCTTACCAACAATTTCGCCAATACAAGATCCTAACAAATGACAACAGTGAATAGAAGAGTGACTGAGGTTACTAGCAATCTTATTTGTTAAAAGTATAAGTTTTGTTAGGCTTTTGGAGTCTTACTTCTACCGGAGACAGTTGATACACTTTCTTAGCCATGAACGTTGGTCCCAAAAGAATAGACTCTAGAGGACAATCTGGATTCCCGTATCTCCCAAACACGGTGTCCAACCATTCCTCTCGTGGAGTGCTTCTTATTAGCTGCAGATTTCAGTTTGATATCAGAATATATCACTCAGAAACGACCATACGGTGCAACCAAATCATATACCTTTTCGAAAACATAAGCAGGTGGGTTTCTTGTGTCAGGCATGAAAGCTGTTACGAAGACCATAGCAGCAATCTTACAAGGGAAAATTTCAGCCGCAAGTGCAGCGGGTATTCCTCCCATACTATGAGCAACAAGAATCACCTTTTCGTCATCCGAGCCAAGCGAGCTCATAAACTCAAGCAACGGTTTGGAGTAATCCATCAATGTCTGAATCTCTTCCAACCTGGTCATGTTTCTACCGGATGCAGCCAGATCCACCGCGGTCACACAGTGACCTTCAGCCTCTAGCTGTGTTTTCACCTTGTACCAACTCCACGCGCCGTGGCAGACCGCATGCACAAGCACAAACCGCTTTGTCTCCATTGCCTTCTCTTAGTTTCATCATCTTGCTTCAACTCTTATATGTATAGTCTGTACCGCTGTACGGTTTCACCATATGCTTCTGGTGGCTTGTCGTGTGCAAACTCATACGTGATCAAAGAGCTGAAATTTGTATTTACATATCTTTCGAGCTAAATACAAATTAAAATATACAAGTGAATCTTGGAATGATATTAATTGATGTAAAACTCTAAACCACCACGAAATGGGCAGTACATTTTGGACTTTTATTACAGTAGATGACTAGATGTTATCAGACTATTTGTAGTTGCATACACGTTAGATTAACATATGATCTTATCTTTACCGCAAAATATCAATTTTATTATTTTAACCATATAACAAAGACTGCAAAAATGGATTGTTTATATATCCTTGGTCAATATTTATTTATTTGTTTACTTATTTTCTGTTTATTTTTTGCTTTCTTGCTCTTTTGACTTTTGTTCTATCATTATGAAAAAAATACTACAAACAGTAAACATAAGAGAGAATCATAGTGAGTTGCACACATAAAAAAAACAGAGAATCATTGTGCAAAGAAGGAAATATGAATCTTGGTGTGAATACATTGAAATATATTTTTCTTTTGAAGAATATTATTTATATGATCTAGTCACCCATACATATATCACTCAAATCTGGCTCATAATTGTGGCTGAAGCTGATTTTTGTAACTATAATGTAGTGACAATCTTCATATTAGAAATGCTTTGAAGAAGACTACACGGTTCTTGTTGGGTTATACACTTCAGAACACGATTCACTCTTTGTGGAGGGAAAGAAATGACTGGCGACATGGAGACACACCTTCCACAGCGGAAAAACTTACCAAACTGATTGATAAGAACGTCCGTAATCGGCTCAATACGATCGGTGGCGGCAACTTTCTTCAAGATTGGTTTGCAACTAGGTCCTATTAAGCATGTTATGTATCTACCTTTTAAGAAAAGCTATGAGTTAGTCATGTAAAACGTTTATTTCTTTTGAATATAATTTAACATTTATTCAAAAAAAAAAAGACAATCTTCATATTAATTTATTTTTAGGCATATTTATCCGCAATCTCCAAGAGAAGAGCACATAGTTCTTGCGGCTTAGAGAACATTGGCATATGATCTGCATCTTTGATCTCCATTACTTCTTTCACTGGGAAGTTCTTGATCATCTCACGCTGGTAATCCACGGTTACCGCAACGTCCTCTCCGCATATGATATATATACGTGTAACGGATCCGTACCCTTCCTCACTTAAGCTTTTTGTCCCTGCCAGTTCCTTTGTAGCGAACGGGTTTACCCTCACCAGCATTTTAGCCAATTCAAGATCCTAAACCCAACACAACAAACAATGAATAAAAAGTGAGACTTATGTTACTAGCTAGCAATTCCGGTTTGGTTTTAATTAGGCCTGGAGTCTTACTTGGGCTGAAGATAGGTTGTACAAATTCTTGGCCATGAAGTTTGGTCCAAAAAGAGCAAACTCTAGAGGACCACCATTAGGCTTCGTAATTACTGTATCCATCCAATTCTCTTGTGGACCGCTTGTGATCAGCTGCTCGTTCCAGGCAGATATTAGAATCACGTTGTTCAAGTTACGAAGCTAATCCTAGTGATTTATTTTCTTTCCACTTAAAAGTTCAAAAACATTTGATTTAAGGATGCATATAATATAACAAGATTTTTTTGGTTGAATAAATTTTAGATTCATTATATATATATATATATATATATATATATATATATATATAATATTAGAATCACATTGAAGAGATCACACCAGTGCAACTTATTCAACGTTTTATGTACCTTTTCGAAAAAGAAGCCAGGTGGGTTTACTGTGTCGGGCATGAGAGATGCCACGAAGACAATAGCAGCAACCTTACTAGGGAAGATGTCAGCAGCAAGTGAAGCGGATATGCCACCCATGCTATGAGCAACAAGAATCACCTTACCGTCATCCGGGCCAAGTGAGGTCATAAACTCAAGCAGCGGTTTGCAGTAATCCTTAAGAGTCTGAATCTCTTCCACTCTGGTCATGTTTAGACCCGATGCAGCTAGGTCCACCGCGGTCACACTGTGACCTGCAGCTTCCAGCTGCGGTTTCACCTTGTGCCAACACCATGCGCCATGGCAGATTCCATGGACCAGCACAAACCGCTTCTGGTTCTTCTTATCCATTCCCTGCTTATGGTAAAGAATGTATAATCCTGTTATACGTTGTTCAGCTTTATAGAATCTAAGAAAATTACAAATCAATAAAATAATACTGTATCGAATAAAAAATCCGCAAGCAGGCCAGCTAGCAAATAAGAAAACGAATTAAATTAACCCTTTCTGACTTTAGTGAAATAAAAAAAAATCCTTTGAAAAGGTAAAACAAAAGTAATGATTTTGATGACTATATCTAATTGTGTACGCAATTGAAAACTATCATAATTAAATATCAACTTCACTCATATATTATATCCATAAAACATACTATTTTTAGGCTGGACAACAATTTTTGTTTTTGTTTTTTTTTATTTGTCTTTTTCATCAATTATATATATTTTTAGTTTACCATATCACTATGAAACAAATGGTAGTAAGATAAATGGTTTGCTTAACTTATTAATACCATTCTTTATACGAAACCCTTGATTTACATGATATACTTAATAGATGAGATGACTTTTATATGCAATCAGCAGATGCACTAAAACATAGTGACAATATTGTTTTAGCATTTTTTGTTTTAATGAGACTAATAGAATTATTAGCTTTTTTTTTGACAAAAGAATTATTATCTAAAAGCAGCTAATTACATTCTAACATTCATTCTGGGTGTACTGTACTCGTACTCTCAGTCTCATGCTTTTTGGCCTCCTTGGACACGTCTAAAAATAGGTAGAAATCCATCAATTGTTTTTTGTATAACCAAAGAAACTTAAGCACTATCGGAAAAATATTATCTTTAAGGATGATATGCATAAATCGAGAAATAATCCAAATTTGTTTCTTTCAACAAAAAAAAAGTGAGTGTAGTGCGGGACAAAAAATTTGTAGTGCGATACAGTTCAACTGCGGTACGTGCGGGACAAATGTATTTGCGGGACAAGTGCGGTTACTCCAAAATAAACAGTACAAAATAATGTTTGATTGGTGAAAACCAATTTACGGTACGAAATTCATATTATATATTATTATAAATAAATTATATATTTGTTTTTAATGAAATAATATTTTCATAAAAATCAAAATTTTATTTTGAAGTAATTAATTGAATTTTGTTTATTAAATAGTGAAGAAATACATGTTTTAAAATAATTTCATTATAACGGAAACTATAATTATAAAAACTATAATTTATTTTTGAAATTTTTACATTTATTAATATATATATATATATATATATATATTTATAAATATTTTTAATCATATTTTTCATCATAAAGTTGACTATAGATTTTTGTTTTTACAAATCTGTTATTTTCTCTATTAAAACTGATTATTTTGTAATTTGTGAAAAAATAATGAAGTATGTTAATTTTATTTTTCAAAAGATACATTTAAGAAATAAATTATCAATAAAAATCTTTAAAAATTTGAAAAACCATTTTTAGCATACAGTCCTAAAACTTATGTTGATAATTACTTTTTTATAAATTATAAATTAAATAAATCAAATGTTTGTTTTATCCGAAGCGTTATTGTAAAAAACCGCATGATATTTGGTTGTTGGACTTACTTCATGATAACCACATGATAACTGCGGTCCATGAGATAATAATAGGTTTGGAAAAACGCAAACAATACGTTTTCTGCTTATCATAATAACGCAAATTGTTCTTTGTTGGTATGATTGGTAACATGGTTAATTTTTTTTATCATAAATATTGAAAAATGCATTTTCACGTGTTACCATTCAATCACTATACTCCACTTATTTCTTATCAGGATAAGTTGGTCCCATATGATTGATTTTCTGTGCATTGGCTTTTGGAGATTGAATAGGAGTGGCAGATCTAAAACTTTTGGTCATTATTAATATAACTATATAAGAATATTAAATTATTTGTCAAATTCAAAATGTTTAGGTATTACTGTTATTATTTTAATGAATAAGAGTGTACATCTATAAATTGTAGTAGTTTTTTTTTTTTTTTTTTTTTTTTTTTTTTTTTTTTTTTNATTTTTGCCTAACTAACTATTTTGTTAATTTGTCATTTTACCTAAAATTATTTTAGGGAAAATGACAAAATCTATAAATACCGCTAAAAGGTTCATTTCTCATAATTGATTCTTGTTTTTTTGTCTATATAATATGTGTGGCAGGTACAATAGCATGTTAATTATATACTCCCTCCGTTTCAAAATATAGGATGTTTAAGGTAAGGCACACATATTAAGATAGTTTACTTTTTTTTTTTTTAAAGTATCATATATATTTAAATTAAAAAAAGATTCAACCAATAATAAAGAATACTGCATAAATAATGATTACAGATTATTAAATATATATTAAAATTTGTATGGAAAGTTACAAAACATCTTATATTTTGAAACAAAGAAAAGAGGCTAAAACATCTTATATATTGAAACGGAGGGAGTAGTTGTTTTGAAATTATTCTATAGGGGATCGGTATAAGGTGCAATAATATATTAAAATAAAATAGTGGTATGGGTAGGATAATTCTGCTCATGAAAGTTGTTGTCTCCAATAACTCAGTAGCAATCCCTAACTCCACTAGTAAAAGATGATTTTCTTGGTCATTATGGCTACAAGACTTGACACTTGTTATCCACTGAGTTGCTTTGTCGACAATGAGATTTGTTTTGGTCTTTGTCTGGTCAGAGAGAGTTTAATCGTCCAGTGACCAAGTAAGAGATTTCAAAGGCTACGTAAGGAAGCTGAAGGGCATAGTACGTAGGTGATTCAAAAGCAAAAGATATGGTTGCAAATGAAATGATTCCTATTAGTGATATTAGTATTACATATTGACTCATGATACTGAAGGTATGCGATTAGTACTGAATATATACACCAGTAAATTAGTTGGTTGGAACATAAAATTATTAAAGGACAGGTGTAAAAAAATGAATTCTTATCCATCAAACATCAAATACTATTATATATATATATATTGTTCAGACTCTTTTGGTCTTTGTAAATGTATATATATGAAGGTTTTCTATGATCAAGTAGCTAAAAGATCCGCGGACCGCGGTGATGGGAGTGTGATACACGATGGATGTTTGCGTATGTCGAGAGTCGTCCTTGGTAGGTTCTTTGTCAAGTGGTTTAACTTGGCGAATTAAAAATCTCGAAAGATTACAACATAAAAAAATTGGAAAATGGACTTACAAGTTGGGGAGGAGAGAATCGGATTGTAGTCGTGCCCAGTTAGTCTATGTCGACACGTACTCATTTATATATAGTAGTCATTTTCCTGTACGAGATGCCCTTTTGTCATGTAGTATATGAATTATAATACAAGAATAGTAACATTACAAGTACATCATTTAGAAGTTCTAAAGTAGAACAAAAGATTGGGTAAAATTTATAGTATAATAGTTATCCGGCCTGGCCAAACTAAAACCTCAGAGAACATGGATGACAAGGTGACAACGTTCTAAAGTAATTGATGGCTCAGTTGGTTCATATTACATTAAAATCCTCATTTTCGTAAAGACCATGATTTATTATTATTATATATTTTTTAAAAATCTTATTTAATTCAATTCAAAATATGCAAGATTAATCAATTTTTTTCTTAAATAAAAGAAAGTATATAAAATATCCATGTAGTAATAAAATCCTTAAAAACAATATTCATTGACAAATTTGATATATGAAAGTACAATTTAGAATGTTGCTTTAGACATTTGAAATCCCAAGACTGGTCATATATAGTAGTTAGGTATTCATGTACGACTTCTATGGTTGCAGGATTTACCAATGAGAAAAATCAAGAATGCATGGATGTTGTTGCATGCTTACGGGCTACGGCAATAGTATTATAAAATTAAACGTCTTCTATTACTTCGGTCTTCTATAACTTTGATCATCCCTCCGAGAAAGCCTACAAAATGATTGCTAAAAAGCTTGTCGAGGCTATCAACAGGGCTATCAATACAGGCTTTGCCATATTTGCATCTATCATTGCATTATACTTCGGTTAAGTTGTACATAATCATCTAGTATGTTTAGTATGATAAAAGCCTCCGGTTTCAATAATTGGCGGCATTTATCGGACTATGAGAGCAAAGCTTCTTGAACTGTACAGCTTATAATTGTATTTAATCTAAATACATTTTCATTGGTAGACTTGGAAGCTCTGATTCCATATAGATTTTTGTGATACATCTATATCTACAATTTTGGAGACAATTATGAAATAAATCCTGAAGTTCAGTACCATTTACAAGGAATGCCACTGACATTAAATACTTAATTAAATTCATTTTTTATATAAAAACTAATTGTTATACATAGTAATTGTTAGAGGAGCATATGCCACAAATTTTAGATTAATTGTTATAAATAAATTCGAATTGTATTTATAGAAACTACTTAGTTCTACCTAAATTATTAAATAAAATAAATATACCTTTTTATATTTTAACACCATTATAAAAATGAATATTTCTATGTTAAACTTAATAAAAATTAAAATCATATGAATCTTTAGACTTATAAATGTTAAAAATCTCATAAAACAGGATTTATTTCAAAACGGGTTATAGCAACATTAGCATAAAATTTAAATATTATTAATCAAATACTAGAACATGGGTTAAATTTTAATTAATGTATAAATATAAGGGATAAAGATTTAAAATAAGCAAACATTAGTCATATAATCATATATATATGCTGTTGACAAAAAAAAATAGTTAATCTACTAATCAATTATATTTTTCTTTTCTAAAATAAAATATAGCTCCGCGGTGTACCGCGGGGTAAAATCTAGCCTATATATACATTTTTGGAGACATTTAGCAAATAAATCCTAGAGTTACTACTTAGTTACAAAGAATGCCATTATCACTAAATTTTAAATTGAAAATTAAAACCAATATTTTGGCCTAAACAAAAATTCCTAAAATATCTCCTTAATCAATAAATGGCTAATTCCAATATCTAATTAAATTAATTACAATATCTTCAATTAATTCTTTACTATCCTTATATCCAAACACAATTAAAAGATTTTGTTTGAAATATAAAATAATATTTTATAATTAAAATTGCGATTTTCCTATAATCATTGTTTGATTTATTTAGTTTATTTGCTTTAAATCATCGTAAAATACATAAAATTAATGTAACTATACTTTTTTGCATTTTCGTTATTTGGATTTTGAAAAACATACATGTCTTACTTAAGCAAGGAAGAAAAATTGTGTCTGGGTATGTAGCGAGATGAGTTTGTGTATTAATAAAAACTGAAAATTATATCTTTAATTGTTAGTAAATCATCAGTTCATTATTTTGTTAACACCATCGACTTAGAATATTAGGCATATCTAATCCAAGTTTATTAAATTACTAAAATAAACAAGCAGTACTATGTTATATCACGGGTTATATTCTGAATTTAACAATTTAAATTGGTAAACCTAAATTTTTAAACCGGTAAACCTAAATAATATATAGATATAAGGGATATAAATTTAAATTTTATAAAACAGTAGTCATATATATATATATATATATATATATATATATATATATTTAATCTACTAAAAATTTCTATTTTTATTTTATTTTTAGAAATATAATCTCGCGATGTACCGCGGGTTAAAATCTAGTTATACATATATAATTGTATCATGAATCTTATTTATTTATATAACCACTCTTATAACTGCTTTTTAGTGTAATACATACATTTCTTGCTACTGATTGGGCATGAAGACAGAATCTTGATTCATAAAAAGTTCTTGTGGATATAATTCTTCAGAAATACTATCCTCTTATGGTTTATATTACGTTACGTGATTTATATTTACATATCTTTCGAGTTAAATAAAAGTGAAAACTCTGACCACCACGAAATTGATACTACTTTTTGGAGTTTTATTACAGTAGATGCTATCAAACTAAATGTAGTTGCATACACGTTAGATTGTCACATGTCAACATATGATCTATGTTTATGGGTCTTATTATAGTGAAAAATAAATATATAAACCACAGATGATAAAGACTGCAAAAATGATAATTTATACTGCAAAATAAATATATAACCACAAATGATAAAGACAGAAAAAATGATAAAGACAGCAAAAAAGATAAAGAGTTTGCTCCTTTTGGACTTTTATTACAGAAGAGATGACTAAGAGCATCATTACTCCAGTAACTTGAGAGTAACTTGAGAGGGTTACTCTTTGGTTAATTAATTATATAATTAATAGTAAAATAAGTAAAGTAACCTACTTAGAATTTAACCAAAATCATTCCTCCACTAGAGTAACCCAATGAAGGTTACTCTTTATTTAAATAATATATTTTTTAAAATTTTTGTTAATTAATTATCAAAGTTTACTAATCTATCATGTATAAAAACTATTTATATTATTTATATTATATTAAACAGAAAACAATAAAATTTTACATAATTCAGAATATTGAACGTATTTTACAAAATTTGGAATATTAAACATAAGATACAAAATTAAAAATATTAAACATATTTTACAAAGTTTAGAATAAGATTTATTGTTGGGTTGTACCAAATTTTTGCCAGATATGCTCAATTAAGTCTTTTTTCAAACGATCATGCATTTCTGTATCTTGAACGTCATTTCGATTGCCCATCATGTTATTTAGATTTGTTGCCATATCTGTAGAATACGCTAAATCGACATGAGAAGTTTCGCTTCCTTCTCCGTGATAGAACTCTGATGGTTCGTAGAAATTGTAGTCATGTCGTTCGTCTTCGACTATCATGTTATGCAATATGATACATGCTCTCATTATTTTCCCTATTTTTCTTTTATCCCAAAAAAGTGCGGGATTCTTCACGATTGCAAATCGAGCTTGCAAGACTCCAAATGCACGCTCTACATCTTTCCGGCATGCTTCTTGATATTGAGCAAAAAGTTTTGCTTTTCGGCCACGTGGAAGTGTAATGGATTGGATGAAAGTTGCCCATTTGGGATAGATACCGTCAGTGAGGTAGTAAGCCATTTTGTATTGTCGTCCATTGACAATGTATGTAACTCTCGGAGCTCGGCCCTCTAGGATATCATCAAACACCGGTGAGCGGTCCAAAACATTGATATCATTTAACGTACCTGGTGGTCCGAAAAATGCGTGCCAAATCCATAAATCTTGAGATGCCACAGCTTCTAGTACGATTGTCGGTTTTCCAGACCCACGTGAATATTGTCCTTTCCATGCAGTTGGACAATTCTTCCACTCCCAATGCATACAATCTATGCTCCCTACCATTCCGGGGAAACCGCGGTGTTCTCCAATATGCAGTAATCGTTGGAGATCTTCCGCTGTCGGTCGTCTGAGATATTCGTCTCCAAAAAGATTTATAACTCCATCTACAAATTTTTCAAGGCATTGGTGGGCGGTTGTTTCAGCCAGTCGTAAATATTCATCCAACGCATCTGCCGAATATCCGTATGCCATCATACGAATAGCTGCCGTGCATTTCTGAAGTGCAGAAAGACCAAGCCTTCCAGTAGCATCTGGTCTTTGTCTAAAGTATGGGACTCCATTCTCAATAGTATTAACAATATGAATGAACAATGGTTTGTTCATTCTAAAGCGACGACGGAACATAGCGTGGGTGTATGTCGGATTCTCACTAAAATAATCATTCCACAACTGGCTGTGGCCTTCTTCGCGGTCTCTATTGATGTGCACTCTATGGAATATTGGAGCTGCTGGTACTTCCGGGTGAGTGTAGTGGTATTGAATCTCCTCCACTATACTATCAACCTCTTCCTCTACCATTTCATCAACTTCTTGATCAGAACTCCAATTAGACATTGTTGACACTTTGAGATGGTTGTGTGTCTTGTGGGAAGTTTGGTTTATAAAGTAATGAAATTGTATTTGAAGTAAGGGTAGAAGTAAATTTGTTTTTGTTTTGGTTTTGGAATCGGTAGTGTTTTGGTGCTGTTTTTTTTTGCTTTTGAATATTAAAGAAGAAGCAATGAAGAGAAGAGAACGAAAGAAGAAACAATTGGACAATTGAGAACAATGAAGTAGAAGTTATTTTCAATATATAGACTTAGAGTTAGACACAAAACCAAATAAAAACAAAACCCATTCACGGGTTGAGATACAAGCATTCGACCAAATCAACACCCATTCACGGGTTTAAAAGTCTTACAAACCTTACAAAAGGTGTACTAAACACCACAACACATATCCGAAAGAGAAGCAACATTCACGGGATTCTACTACTAAAAAGACAACAACAGACAAGCAACATTCACAGGATTCCCTTCACGTGACATCGAAGTATCTTCATGTCTCCGCAAAAACCTGGAACAAAAGACAACAACAGTTAAACACAAAGGAGTTAAATATCACTTCACAGCATCAATAATTAAACACAAAAGAGTTAAAACACAACAAAGCATATATCACACAACAAGGATCAAGAACAAGAGTTAAAACACAACACATCATCAATAATTAAACACAAAAGAGTTAAAACAAGACAAGTGAAGAGAATTTAACCTAGATGTTTGTCAACATTTGATCAAGCAGTTTGTCCCTAAGTATAACTTCAGCGGGTGTTAGTTCACCCTTGTTAATCAGACTGTCTAGCAATCTCATCTTGGCGTGTCTCTCCTTAGCTGCTTGTTCTTGATCCTTCATTGCTATTATACGATCTAACTTTCCCACCGAACCATCTTCAACATCAATACTCACTGAGGCAGGTTTTTTCCCTTTTTTCTTTGCAGCTTTAACCCCCGGAGGCCTCATCTCAGCTCCATCATTGGCTGGACTCGAAGAGTATGTTCCGTCTGATTGTAGCTTTGTCCTCTTGGAACTGCATTCCTCCATGATCCATTTCTGATCATGCTTCAGTTCCCTCCAGCAATGCTCTAGAATAAATGGCTTTTTGATGTCGTTCATGTAAATCTCATGCGCCACTTTGATCACATCATCTTCTGATTCTCCACTCTTCTTTCTATTACTGGCTTGTGTGTAACATCCAACAAACTTGTTAACTTGATGGTTTATCTTGCTCCACCTTGCCTTGCATTGACTAGCCCCTCGACCGTTTGAACCGGTCCCTCCACCATTCGCTTTGTAGTAGGCAGCGACTCTCACCCAGAAGCTATCTAACCGCTGCTCATTACTTACAACTGGATCCTTGCTTGTGTTTAACCAGGCGCTTATGAGGTTGATATCCTCATATGCAGTCCACCTCTTCCTACTTCCTCTGCCTCCATCTTCTTCATTGTCGTCCACCGTAACTTCAATACAGTCTTCAGATTCTGATTGAGTGCTTAGATTAATAGGTTGAGAAGAGAATGGAGAGCTAAATTGAATAGGCTGAGAAGAGAATGGATCGCTAAATTGGATAGGCTGAGAAGAGAATGGAGAGCTAAATTGGACAGGCTGAGAGGTTTGTGCAGAATTATTAGAAACGTTTGAGTTTTTTTGAGAATTCAAAAGATTCATGAAATTATAAGGTTGAAAACCAAAAGGGTTTGTAGAATCCATTGATTGTGTTGTAGAGAAAAGCGTAATGGTGTAGGTTAGTGTTTAACATAGAAGGTTTATATTGAGGTCAAGGTTTGTTTAAAGGTAAAGAGTGTTTAGCACAAAGGAGATATACTTTTCAGTATATCTCTTTGAATAGACACTTGTTTTGCTTTTTCAGAAAATCTTTGGCTTCAAAAGTATTCCAAAAGTTGGGTTTAAAGTCAAGACTAATTTCAATTTCAATCATTTTGGGGGAATAAACCACTAGACTAATTTAAATAAATCTTTTTCCTTCTGATATTCAAATCAAATATCACTTTCTTTTGATTAAAAAACACACAAAATCGATGGAAAAATCTAAAATGATATCACAAAAAAATAAAAAACAAGATACGGGTTATGAGCATACCTTCTCAAGTAAGAGAATGGACTCCCATTGTCAATTTGATGAAGACCACTCTTCACCACCAAACCCCATGTGCACTCCACCTCGCACAAAACATGACAAAAAAATATGAATTATAGTCAAGAATTTAAAAGACCAAACAGTGAGTGAAGAGCTGAAGAGTCGCGGATAGAGAGAGAGTTCAAATTATCGTCCATGTGTGTGTAATGTATGCTGGTTAGTATTAGTTAGTAAATCTGAAAATCCAAGTGAAAAGAAGAAAGAGAGAAAAACAGAATTAACTTACCTAAAGCAGACTTGAGTCTTCTACTTCGTTCTTCAATCCATCTCTCTGATCTGCAGATATACAGAATTAGATTAAAACCATACAGTTAAATTATCAAGGCTGAATCAATACCTAAAACCTAAATTTAGACCAAACTCGTTACTTACCAAACATAACAAGAGAGTTTTAAAGAGAATTAAAAAGGTGGAGAAACGTATCTCACCCAATATTGTCGTCGTCTCTCTGGACTCCAGAAGCAAACCCCAATCAAATCTACAGAATAGGATTGGACCATCGTTGTGTAAGACTGAATCATTTAGAGAAGGGAGAAGCAACAACAAAATCCATTAAAAAAAGAAGAAGAAGAAGATATTAGTCAGTTTAACGAAGAATAAACTTTAACAGGACTGAATTAGGCTCAAAACTTATGGATGGGGAGAATTTGAAGTGGACAAGGAGGAAGACTCACAACCTGTCTCCACAAATGATCCTGCAAAAAAAATGGATTTCATATCAGAAAGAAAAAAAAAAAGACAAGGGAACAGAATTGGAAGAACCAAACAAGACCTTTGCACGTATACTGATTGTTAGCTCTTCTTGTTAAAACCTAAAATTGGTCACCAAACTCGTTACTTACCAAACATAACTTCGAGGAAGCTAAAAGATGAAGAGACGATTCCTTTTCAAACAAGAAGACTCTGATGCGACAGCTTTGGTCTCGTTCTCTACTTCTTCTCCACCAAAAGAGGTCTTACGAGTTAACTCTGATGAACAACAAAACATCACAACAACTAAATCAGCAAGAACATATCAAAGATTCTCAACTTAAGATCTACAATACCAAGATTAGCCAAGAGAATCTATCTAAGAGTTAGCCGGAACCAGTCAACCCTCCAAACAAAAATCAAAACCAATTGAACATCAAACATTAACCACTCTCACAATCAAATCGAAATTAATCCTAAACCCTAACATTAACAACATGCAATAAGTAAGGGATGAGAAGACAAACCTTCTCTGTTCGATTCGTCTCCCAGTGGATCTCGCCGTCTACTTAAGACCATCAGAAGACTAAGCCGCCGTCGTTGTCGCAGTGGGAGGTTATCGTCACTGAAGCGTCAAATCTTCCGGTTTAAGCCGAATCGAGTGTCCATCGCCTTCCTCAACCAAAAATCCTCCAGATTTAGCTGGAAAAATCTGAAGGCTTAAGGTGAATCGATTGATTATTTGGTTTCCATAGTAATCGCCTTTGAATCGCCGTTTGTCTCGACAGAGAAGAGAGAGAGATTGTCGGGAAACAAAAGAAGAAGAAAATGGGGAAATAAAAAAAAAATTATCTTTTATATTTATGTATCATCCAATCTTATTATGCCACGTATCGTTTCTCATGGATTACTCCAAAGACTTCCCAAAGAACCAATACTCAACTAAATGGACCGAAATATAGTTTTTAAATTCATATTTTGGGGCCCAATTTGCAAGAGAAACACAAGAGTAATTACCAGTGGAGATGGTCTAAACGTTATCAAACTAATTGTAGTTGCATGCACGTTAGAATGTCAAGATATGATCTATGTTTATGGGTCTTATACTGCAAAATAAGTAAATAACCACAAATATAAAGACGCAAAAATGATATATATATATATATATATATATATATATATATATATATATTCTTTTCTCTCTGTTTTTTGCTTTCTTGCTCTTATAGTATAAGAGAGAATCATAATGCAAAGAAGAAAATATGAATCTTGGTAAAAACATGAAAATATATTTAGCTTGTGAAGGATAACATGATCCTTTGGATCCGCTAATCATATGTTGTTGACACCAACATTTTTTTGTAACCTCTGCTTTTTAATTTTTTTTGGGTAAGGTTACACTCTATAGGTTAAGCTTGTGTAAAACCTAAACTCTTCATATTAATATGATATTC
>NC_025693.1:33207471-33236290 GCF_000633955.1 Camelina sativa
GGGGCAAAGGCAAGAAGAGAAGAAGTAGATATCGACAAAGAGAAGAAGATGGTGGTTTGGGCTGAGAAGTATAAAGGGCCAATAGTTTTGGTTGAGGCCCAAATAAAGAAGTTTTTGTTTTGTTTAAAGCTAACTAAGCTAATAAGAGAAAGATCGTTGTGTTGTTAGTCTAAACTCTAAACTAGAGTGGTTAATAGTCTAAGAGTTAGTAGTTTGACCTTGCTTGTAGAAATGAGTCAAATACCTAGAACTAGAAGTATAGACTAGTGGAAGAGTCATGATTAGAGTTTAATAAGTGTGTGGAAAGTGGAGAGAACCACTATATGTATGTCAGTCTATATGTATCAATGTGTGTGTTAATACCGTGTAGACAATTAAAAGAATTCATGCTCTCTTCTCTCTTAGTTACCAACGTTCTGTAACTATGATGCAGTGACGATCTTATGTTTATTTCGGCACATTTACATGCAATTTCCAAGAGTAGAGCATATAGTTCGTGAGGCTTGGAGAACATTGCCATAATAAGAAATAAAGTCCGAACTTATAGAAATATCCATTTTAGAACACAATTGTATCAACTCCAAATACATTTCCCTCAGTTAAGATAATTTGTCAGCGATTTCCAATAGATGGTCACTGAGTAGTTGAGGTTTGCAAAACATTGGCATATGATCCGTCTCTGCCATCTCAATCACGAAATTCGCCGGATAATTATCGATCATCCATCGTTGAAATTCTTCTAAGACGATCTTGTCCTCTTTGCACACAATGTAAGCTCGAGGAACAGATCCATACCCTTTGTCTGAAAAGTTCTTTGTCCTTGATAATTCGTTCACAAATAATGATGCGGGCCTCTTTAAAAGCTGTCCAAGCTCAAGATCCTAAATCAAGATTACAACAATATCAAGATTACCATACACTATCAATTATATGATGACCATAAATGTTTTTTTTTTCTAAAGATGAATTATAAATTAAATCACCTCAATAGGAGAAAGCTGGTAGAGACGGTTCTTCATGAACTCATGCGTGCTCAAGAACACAGACAAGCCAGAATTGTCTAAGCCGTACGGCTTGTGCTCAGTGCCCATCCATCCTTCTGGTGTCATGTAGCTTGCAAACTGTAACGTGAGTCATATTATATGCTCAATATTTGTATTTTTCCGTCCATATGCTCTTGACCGATTGGTTAATACTTAATACTATATGTGTTGAATGATGGCCATAGATTATTATTTTTTTCTATGTCAACCACAAAATTAAACTAAAATATGAGATATACCTTTTCCACGACGAACGAGGGTGAGTATTTGGTGTCGGGCATGAGAGCAGTCACAAAGACAGAAACAGAGATTTTTTCAGGAAACTTATCCATGGCTATAGCTAAATTCATACCTCCAAAGCTATGACCAACGAGAACAACCTTCTCATCATTTGGCAATGAAGTCATTAGCTGAATCAATGGCTCAGAATATTGTTCGCATGTGGAAATGTCAGTAAGCGACCTGGTGGTGTCTATACCGCTGGCAGCTAGGTCTAAGGCGGTTACACGATGTCCCGAAGCCTCGAGCAGCGGCTTCACCTTGTACCAGCACCATGCGCCGTGGCATGCACCATGGACTAGCACGAAGTGTTGCTTCCTCTTCTCCTCGCTCATTTTCTTCTCTCCTTTTGATTTTTATCACCCGGTTTCGTACTATTTTTCCTACTCTTGACACATCCACACACTACACATATTAGTAGAGGGATCATAAATAAAGCTTATCTTCGAATTTAATAAAATTGTCGCTTTCTTGAGAATCTTTTACGATTTCACGTGATAGTTACAATCGGATATTTCTTTCAAGAAATAAGAAAGAAATAACAATTTCTGTAATTTTCTTTATGGCCATAGAAAGAAAAAACAATTTGCTGTGCGGATAAAAGTATCTTTCGAAAATTATAATAGTAGGACTTACGAACGAGCTGTAAATCAGATGTTGACAAGTGATATAACTCGTTGGAATTATATTGACTCAATAAAACTGGTATCAGAGCGTTATTATTGATTTAAAAGCAGTCCAAAAAATAAAAACGAGCAACATTTCCAAAAAGTTCCAGCATTACAGTTTTTTTTTTCCTAAGTGGAGAATATGACAAATCTTGCAATAAGTGATTACCGTAACCGATGGAGCAATTTTTTTATTTTTATTTTTATTTTAAGATGAATGCCAAATAACTTTTTATATATGTAGTAGTTACCTCATAAAAAGCAACGAAGTCTGAAACTTTCTAACATAACATTCATTATTATTGTTTGCAACAAACCCTTATTATTATCAATTCCAATACACATATTCATGAAGATCGATTAAACGAATTTGTAAGCAATTTCCAGGAAGTGATGGCAGAGTTGCTGAGGTTTGCAGAACATTGGCATATGATCTGTCTCCTCAATTTCCATAACTAAATTCACCGGAAAATTATTAATCATCCATCTTTGGTGTTCTTCTGGAATGGCTTTGTCCTCTCTGCACACTATGAACGCTCGAGGAACAGATCCATATCTTTCATTAGAGAAGTTCTTCATCTTTGATAAATCGTTAACAAACAATGATCCTGGCCTCTTTAAAAGCAATCCCAGTTCAAGATCCTAAATCAAGATAACAACATAACCAAAACCAAAATAAGTAAAAAAAAAAACCATAAAAGTACTTTTTCCATCGACCCACAAGGCCACAGCCCAGTATTAATTTTACATTTATTTTAATACTCCTTATTCCTTAATTGTTTATAATATTCCATAAAAATGAAGAAACTTAGTTTAAATATTAGAGTTATCTAAAACGTATAGAAAAATTATCAATCTAGCTAATATGGAAAAGTCTCATATAGGTCATTATGGTGCAATAATTATGTAGACCACTTTGTAGGTCACAAAAGGTTGAATTCGATATAGTTAAATAAGCGTGCATGTTTTGTAAAAAAAAAGTAGTATAGAAAATTATAGAAAAAAAGAAAAATCAATACGATACTGTTCGAGTAGTAAAGCGATACTGTTCGAGTCAATTATTGAGACAAAGACTAAAAAAGAAAAAAGAAAAAAAAAACAAACTGAAAACATATATACATATAGATAAGTAAGATTAGTATAAGAATGTATGATGATGAATTTACATACCTCGATAGGAGAGAGCTGGTAAAGACCCAACTTCATGAACTCACGGCTAAAGAACATACTTAGTCCGGAATTGTCTAAACCGTATGGTTCGAATTCGGTGCCCAACCATGCTTCTGGTGGAATGTTGCTTCCGTACTTTTACATAAATTGGAAAGAAAAGAAAAACTAAATATACAAGAAAATAAGGAACCGTATACTGTGTCAAATTTATTGACAACCATGACAAAAAAAATCCACTATATAGGATTTAATTTTAGACCCCACGTGTTCGTTAGATTGTCAATACATGATCTACGGTTATCTCATATAGGCCACAGAATTCATAAAGTAGATTCCAGAACGAACGAAACATGTTCAAAAGAAAAAACTCCAGAATCGAAATATTTCTATGTACTAAGTACTAACCATTCTAATATGTTTAGGCAATATGTATTATCTAGGCTTCAAAACGAGTAGTAAACACAACAACGGTACTATTACATATTACTAGGTTATATGTTATGATTACCACTTTAAAATTGTTAGGAGAAGTAATGTGCTAGATTTATAGATGACCATAAATAATTCTATATATTTTTTTGTAGTTTATATTATATTATAAGCAATCTTCCTTTTTTTAAGAAAAATAATTTTTTTGACATTCACAATCGTCCTTATTTCTGTAAGACTAACTTGTCCAACTTGGACACTACAAGTTTTGCTAAAAGTTAATTTTTGACTCAGCAAGACGCCAAGACTTATTTAAGATAAGTAAATACAAGTAGTGGCGTTGACGAAAGAGACTTTGTAGATACATCCATACAGACTTTGTAGATACATTCATACATACGGTGATCGATATACATATCATCAAGATCGATCTATCATATTAAATACCAGGAAAAAAAAAAAACGAGGTACCTTCTCCAAGACGAAGGAAGGTGAGTGTTCGGTGTCGGGCATGAAAGCAGTCAAGAATACAGCGACAGAGATTTTTTCGGGGAACTTTTCCATGGCTATGGCTAAGCTCAAGCCACCAAAGCTATGACCTACGAGGACAACCTTCTCATCATTTGGTAATGTGGTCAGCAGCTTCGTCAATGGCTCTGAGTATTGTTCACATGTAGGGATGTCAGTGATCGACTTGGTTATGTCTAAACCAGAGGCAGCTAAGTCCACGGCGGTTACGAGGTGGCCCGCCGCCTCTAACAGTGGCTTAACCTTGTACCAGCACCACGCTCCGTGGCACGCACCATGTACTAGTACAAAGTGTTGTTTCCTCTTTCCCTCACTCATTCTGACCTTTGATATTTCCTACTCCCCTAAAACTCCAACGCATACAAATATAAATAGAAGATCTTTTGCTGGTCAAGTTTAAGACAAAAAAGAAAAGAAAAAAGTCGCTTCGGTACGAAGGGGTGATTGCTACTCACGATAATATTTATTTAATTTAACGTTTACCATCAACCAAATCTTACATACTATTATAATACAGTCTGTCGCCCGTCAAGATGAATTATTTTCTAACCAAAATGTACTTCATTAAATTATTTTTCATTGTTGACCAAAAATTTATTTTTATTATCCTAATATATTTTAAAAATAAAAAATAGAGAACAGATTTTTAAATGGACTACCCTCTGTTTCATAATAAATAATTTTTTCACAAAACACATTTTGTTTGAAGTAACGCTATATTTTTCATGAAATTAAATATTCATATGTTTATGATTATTAGATTTTTCAATTTTATAGTTTGATTTTTTTTTTTGTCAACCATTGAGCCACAACAGGCCGGCCCATTAATTTAATCCCTATATTTGTAGGGAGCGGGACTCGATTCTGGGTATGATGGTGCTTTGTGCATTAAGGACTTACCTTTGGCCACTGCACTAAGGTCACTTCACTTATAGCTTGATTTATTAGTGGTCGAATAGTGTTTATGTTCTTTTATTATTATGATGCATCTAACAGTTCTAATAATAGTGTTGTTCTTTATCTATTTACAAAACATAATAATAATAGATAAAGTGTCAGATAGATCCAATTTAATACTCCAATTTCTTTATGTTCTTTTATTATTATATTTTAGTAGTTTTTCGTTTTACTTTACTTTCTCAAATTTGTATGCAGAACTTTATGTTGATTTAGTAAATTATGATTATTTGTGTTTTTCAATTTCGTATTCAATTTAATCCACTTTTCAAACTATATACTAAAAGTGGTTTTTAAGTAGAAATAACAAACATTTATCGTTATTCAAGTGATTTAGTAAATATTAAGAACTCACTTGCGAATAATTAAACTTTTGGAGAGCAAACGAGACTATTTTGTTTTATTATTAAAACGAGACTGATCTCTTCAATGTATCGACTAAGGGACCTTCATTGTCTTGTATATGAGCATGTTATCAAATGAAATGGAGATGATAACCAACAAATAAAAAAATACTTATTCTGTTTCATTTTTTTTTTAGATTTAAAACATTAAGTAAATAAGTGAAGTCTTGTATATTGAAGTCTTGCAGAGACGGATCATATGCTCTTTTTAGATTTTAAACATTAAGTAAATAAGGAGATGATTTTGCATTTGCATTCTAGTTATCTTTATTAGTTACCTTTATTGACCCTTTATTATGAAGATAAACTCCAAGTCTCCAAGGGGAAGGCCTTCATATGATGCATCGTGCATAACCATCTCTTGGAACCTAAAATAAACAAGAGATGGTTATACACGATGCATCATATGAAGGCCTTCCCCTTGGGATTTATCTTCATAGTCCTAATGAAAGTCATATCAAATTAAATTAACTTTCCAATGGAGATGATTTTGGGTCAATCGAAGCAACGTTCAAAAGTTATGACTGATACAGTGAACATTTATTCTCCTAGAAACTTCCAACTGTCCAAATATCTCCACTAAAAATCAGTATTCAAAGATCTAATATTATATGCAAAATTAAAATACTGATTAGTTATTAAGGATTACCATAATAACTAGTACTTCTTAGAATACTTATTTCTTAGAATATACTCCCTCTGTTTTATATTACTTGTCGTTCTAGACAATTTCATACATATTAAGAAAATAATTAAATTTTCTGTTTTACCCTTTATTAATACAATATTTCATTTGATATAAGTAATTAATAAGCTAAAAGTTAGGGGTAAAACTGAAATTTTGATTCATAAAGTTGCATCGTAAATACAAAACGACAAGTAATAAAAAATAAAAAATTAAGTCCAGAACGACAAGTAAAAATAAACGGAAGGACTACTATTTTTCCTTCTTGACACAACTATACATTCAAGTTGCTGGTAAGTAATAGTATAACCCTGGCCTAAAAGTTGACTTGTTAGTTTTAAAAGGTCCAGTCGAGCTGTAAATGCTAAGAGTTAATTGAATTGTCGTTATCACCCAGCTTAATAATAGATTTAGTTGTTTCCTCTGTCCCATTTTAATATTTATTATAACATTTTGGTTAAAAGTGCACATACTAAAAATTATTTTATTTACAAAATTATTAGATGTAATTTTAATTTAAAATGATTGACCTAATCATTGAAAATTAATAATCACAAAATGTTAAATACATATAAAGATAATTCTACAAAGAAACTTATAAAATACATAAAAATGAAAGAAATCAAAAAAATAATAAATATTTTAGAAATTAGGACAGAAGAAAGAAGAAGTACTAATCTTGATCCAACTGATCGACAGACTTAGTTTGTTAATTGCCATCTGATAATTGACTATCCAACATAATTGATGAGACGAGAAGAGACAGAGAAAGAAAAAAAGAAAATCTTTTAAGTATAACTCCACATAGAAAATGTTGAGAGGGAAAAAATCCTTCAAGTATAACTCCAAAGAGAAAATCTTGATGCACTCTCAATTTATATTATCTCATAGCCGACCTAATACTTGTTAAGATACAAAGTCTAACTTGACTGTTTGGTTGTTTTCTTTTTGACCAAGGATAATAATGGTTCGAACTCATATTGGAGGGAGTCATATGAGAATGCTTTAACCAGTTAAACTGAAGATTTTTTTTAGACTTTACGGCCTGTTGTCCACTAAATGTCTCATGTTATAATCCAAATATATGCTTAACTCATTCATGCCATTAAAATTAAAAATTTGGTATTGGTAATGTGATTTGATTGTTCGATAGAGAAGTTTTACATATAGATGGGATCATAAAGGCAATAAATGTTCGGCTCAATAAGGAGATTTTATATCCAAGCAAATGAAGAATGGGGACCTACCTTCTACGTCTCTCTCGTAGGTGACTCAACGTGTCAACGATACAAATAAAACATGTAGTGTACATATATCCGAAGATATTTCAACATTAGTATGTTCATTCATTTACTTTTTGGTTTCTTTTGTTTTGATACGTTTTTGATCTCACAATCATCATCGTTCTTTATTTTGACATTTTCTCTAAAAATATTATATTACTCATGATTTACCATTTGCAATTGGCAGATCTAAGACACGATATGTGGAACAACATAAAATGCTCTGCCTTTATGTCATGAAGTCTTTGGAAATTTTTTTGCATCGATTCTATAGTACTAAAGCAAAATTCAGAAAGAAAATTTGAGAATCGAAGATTAGAAATAAAAACAATGAACTTGAATAAACAAAAAAAAAAGACACTTCTACATTACTAGTTCTCTTCTATATATATTAGGCTTGGGCAAAATACCCAGATCCGAATATTCGATCCGAACCCGATCCAAAAAAATCCGATCCGAATCCGTATCCGAAATTGTAAAATACCCGAACGGGTTCTAAATCTCTAAATCCAAAAACCTGAATCCGAACCCGAACCGAACCGAAATCCAAACGGGTATCCGAATATACCAACATTATTAATATATAGTAGTAATATATTAGTAATATTTATAATTTTAATAATATAAGTGTTCAAAATATTCAGATTTTTAGATATTTTTGACAATTTGAAGTATTTAAACTGTTTATTAGTAAATTTGGGTAGAAAATACTCTAAATTTTTAGATATATTGCGTATTATTGAATAATTTAGACTAAATTAGATACTAAAATTTTGAGTTTTGTGAACTTCGGGTAATCCGAATCCAAACCAGAAATACCCGAACCGAACCCGATCCGAACCCGAAGTCTAGAAATACCCGAACGGTCCTATACCTCTAAACCTGAAAACACGAAAACCCAAAATACCCGAACCGAACCCAAACGGGTACCCGAATGCCCAGGCCTAATATATATATTCACCTCTATCAATAGAAAATAATGCATAACTATTTTATTTAAATATTGACTTGCTCTACCTTTCCATTCTTTGGATAATGGAGCCTAGCTCTCCTTGTCTCATCCATCGTGAGAGGTATGTACAATGATCGTGCCCCCCACCAGGTGTTGGAAACAAATGGTATATCATCAAACAAATCCGCGGGCGGCTAAAGGGTTTTCCTTTTTTCAGAAACAACCTTAAGCTTGGAATGGTTTGGGTGCTAGTTTTCGGTTCATAATTCGGCAGCTCCCTAATTATTAGTGTTACCTTTTTAAATTTCCAGTTCATTATAACAATATTTCTTGATTGTTAAACCGATATATAGACTTTTGTGTACAAGGAATCAACGAAAATATTGCCATGTAATACGTATAGTGGGGTTTTATCCATAACATGAATCCTTTTTTTTTTCTAGACGCCAATAATTAAGGACGTATACTTCGTATATTAATGGAGCCCGCATAGTGCTAATTCTTGTTAACAACGTCGTCGTCATCGATTTTGTCTTGAGAAAAAATAGACAAAAAGTATTTATGCTTTTCTTGTTGATTGTTTTGCAAGTTGTTACTTGTTTTAGGCTCGTGATTTGCAAACGCATCACTGAAACTAACAGAATTGTCTTTTTGTTAAACGTCACAACCTCGTGGCCTAATTAATAATAATTATAATAACCGGACATGTATATTAAAAGCTGATATATATTATAATTGTAGAAAAGTTAATGTAAATCAAAAGCGAGGACGTTTGGCTTTGCCGCAGAAGAGAGCGTTAACAGGAGGCTCGGATTCAGTATAAAGAGACTTCTCGTCATTCCATACACGAACATAGAGTTCTTGACCTAAGTATCTCCTTGACCATATTTGTGACCTCAAATTCCACATTCCCTTATTGTCTAGTGATACCAATATGCTCGTCCACGACATTGGATACACCTATATTTACACACATATATAGAACATTTAGCACCATAAATAGTTCATATGCATGTATTTAGTATTTACTAGACGTTTACAACATAAACTATTATATATGTGATATTCTAATTTTTGGGTTCAATTTATAGTTTATACATAAAATTTTCAGTGTAGGTTATAGATTTTACCTGAAAAGTGTGCCTTGTAACAGCATCAATCAAATTGTAACCTCTTCTCTTGGCTATGTTCCATGTGCCTGACCCGTATCTGATTATAATTATAAGCATCTTCAATAAATCTAACAAACAAATCTTATAGATCGAGAGTGATAGTGATAGTGATAGCTAGATATCAAAGAACTTAGGCTTAATTATTACCCAACAACATATGCGCTAGTGCCGTCCAGGTGCCAAGATTGAATAGATCTCTCGTTGTTCTGGAACACGAACTCGACATACTCATGAAGAGCCACATCAAAGACAGAAGTTCCAAGAATGGAGGGTCCTGGTGTAGGAATGTTCATAATGGTCTTAAAGTTAAACACCCCAGGAATATTGAACCAGTCGGCTAATTTCAATGGAGTTGCTGGGTTAACGTACGACACACGGTTCACTGTGTACCGGAGTTTCCCATTGATCCTCGCTCTTCCGTTGGCTAAAACAAAAGTTCGATTTATCGGTATGGTACCATAGTGAAAGGATCCTTGTGGATTTGGCCTTGCTGCATTCGCCGTCAAATTTAACCTATATTAATTGACCTTCAAATTAGGTGTTGCCATAAAATTGCTCAGTTAAGTTTTGTGTGACCAATTTAAATAGTATAAATTACCTGATGGTTCTTGCTTGTTTCATGGACCAATGGATATGGTAAGTAGGACCCATGGGGAGGGGATGAGATGGTCTGATTTTGGAGCCTTGGTAACTGAGGATTCCTGTGGTGGTCAGTACCGGTTTGGTAAATCGTGTTGAAGCCACAATGAAGTAGTCCTTAACTGGAGCTTTCAGTGTGACCAGCACGGTGACAGACTGGCCAACGTGTATGTCAAGTGACTCATATACCTCTTGCAAAGTGTGAGAGCCTTCTACTTCGACGAGAGTCATCATGTGTCCTTGAATCCTAAAGTTAATTGATGTCGATATCCCGACATTTGATACCCGAAACCTATATATCTTGCCTTTACAAACACATAAAACATGATATCAATAAATAGTACAAAGAACCGAGAGTTGAATTAAGGAGACAAATGGATCTTGGTTATGAGGATTTACCATGTTGACCGGTAAAGACTAAACCTCTAGAGGCACCATTGATGAGAAGGCCGTCCGGAAGAGGAAGAGCACGACCTGAGTCAAGCCTCCTTCGCAGTTCCTATCAACAACAACAACGAGGCACATATATTCAGATGCTGCGCTTAGTTAAGCCCTAAAAGAAATTTGGTTACTTGGGAGAGAAGTTAAATCTTGTATTCTACTAGTACCTTGTGGCCCATCTTGTACCAATCACTGACGAGGAGAGTGAAGTCAGCGTCTGGTTTAGGGTAAGGAACGAAGATGACTGACCTCTGGTTAACGTTAAGTGCACCAAAAGCACCACTTGCTCTGTGCATAGACGTCGAAGCAAAGTATGTATAAGTACCGATCTGGTCCTTAAGTTGAAAATGGTAAGTCCAATTCGAGTTTGGTTGGATCGGACAGTTTGTTCCCAAAACTCCGTCTTGCCACGACATCTTCCTCTGTTTAATTCCGTTCCTACGCATTTTTCTAAAGTATCAAGTTCTGGTTCTAGGTTAGAACCTTATCAATTTGTTTTAAAATCTGAACCCAATTTAAAGACGACCATCATGTATAAATTTTACGTACCAGGTGATGAGGAAAGGTTCATCAAGCTTGTTAATGACATTAACAACGATGTTATTGTTTGTTTCACCTTCAATTGCAGGACCAGGGAACTGTCCATTGATAAGAATAACCTGAAAAATTGAAACAATAACAACACATTATATTATAATACGTACATAAACCAACCACAAAAGAAAATTAAAAGAGACAGAACAGTGTATAACCTGTTGAGGAACACCTAACGGAGATCGGGTTCCATAAGTAACAGTCCAAGTGAAGAAAAGATAAGGGTCCTCTGCGTTTACCATAAAAACTGAGCTAAAACAATAAGCCGATAAGAACCCTACTAGCAAGAGATTTGTCTGCTTCGTCATTGTCTAGATAAGTATTGTTATGGTCGAGAGACTATTAATTTTCTTGAGATTTCACCAATTAAGGTTGATCTTAAATAATATATACAAGTGACTAAGTGAGTATAAAACAGAGAAGTAATCAAATGGAAGTGACGAAGTAAGTTCATATTGTGAATCCCCATGCATGCATATGTACAAACAAAAGGCACCAATGCTCTTTTGCGCCGTAATTCATGCAATTGCCGCAAACCTTTTTTTTTGTTTATTTTCTCCTTAAATTAAAGTTTTCTAACAGATTTTATTTGAGTTATGAAAAATATGATGGGTAAAGTAAGAGAACCTCTTGTTATCAGTTTCACTTTTCAGCAAGTATAAAATAACTCACCCTTGTCATGCAAAAATCTTTTTTTTTTTCTGTAAGAATATTATTTGCACCTGCGGTTATGCTTTCATGTTAAAATATATTTATCTACATTATAAAATTTGTATTTAATAATAAGTTGCGGTAATTTGCCGTACATCTAGGATGAAATCATGAATTTGTATATTGATTAGTTTCGGTTAACATATATTAGAAGGTTTTGCATTAACATATTGTTGTCTTTATATTGTACAGTTGTGTTTGGCCGTGGTCGATGACTTGATGTCAGTGGAAGAGAAGTAATAGTCACCGCCACGAACCGCTTCTCATTTAATGAACCGTTGGATCGTGGAATTTGAGATTGCAAGTTTCATGAATATATTTAAAAAGAAATAATGGAAAAAAAAAACTATAGATCTTTATCCTAATTTCAAGTTAAGAATTCATCCATTCTTTTGACATTTTTTTACATGCTAAACTGCCATTGCTAATACTAAAAGTTGGCATACAAATTTGGTATAAACAAGTTTGTTCGGAAAATACAGATTTCGATTACTCAATTTATGAATTTAATTGCCTAAACTAATTAACTCTCATGAGTGGCATTAGTAGGAAAATGAAGGTGGATTACGTCAATTGTCAAACCGAGTGGTAACTTGTGAACATGGTGAGGCATCCCTAAAAGGGAATTCACATTGGGAATCCAATTTTATTACATAATAATCCACACACATGAATGCGTAACCAATAAGCTCGGTTTTTCCATGTTGCTCTCCTTAAGATAAACTAGTTCTTTTTTTTTTTTTGGCAAACAAGATAAACTAGTTTATTTATTGTTTTTTTAATTGTTATAGGCATGTATTAGAAGATAAAAAATAGAAAACTCGATCCGATAAAGCCTCCTAGAACCGCCAAATTTGAAGTTCTCATTGTCTCGAATGCTAAATTTAGAGGTTTATTTTAATATACATTTTTAAGAAAACTTACATTTTATTTTCAGTTTACTTACATTTTAAAACAAAGAGAAAATTGGCTTGGTTATCATTTAATCAGAGTTATAAAATGCACATAATTTTTTTTTTACTAAAAAAATCAAATCATTTATATGAAAGAAAATATACGCAAATATCACTTATTCACGTTTTTCACTAATTATTTTTCGAATAAGAACTTTCATGTGGTCGTAAATTTACCCTTTTTCAAAAAAAAAAATTTACCCACTTTTGTGAATCAACAAAAATGTACTTGCTCCTATTGGATAACTAACATTTTTGTATCGTTTCCAATTTATCCTCGCATATCACTATCATCGAGTTTTCTATCCAAAATCCAAATTGATGATATTTTAGAAACACACGTAATTGTCATATAGATATATTGTTTCGTTTCACAGACGATTTCACATCTAAACTATCTTTGTACTCGTCCGAATAGTCCTACATGTTGAACATGGTTTCCTCATCAAGCAACACATATCAACCATGCATGACTACCACGTCACTATAACCACCACGACGTGTTACATCAAGAACTAGAAATACTTTACCAGCAGTCTAACTCTTATCAATTTCCAATATACATATCTATCAACCATTATCAAAAACAGCCATGGCTAACGACGTGACCAAAGATCCCTCACCCAAATCTGGTAAAAGAAACTTAAGCCAAAATATATATATAATTATGTAACCAACTAACTAAATTTGCTTTTTATTGTTACTTTAACTCTGTTTTGTTCCTTGCCATATGTTCCATAAATTACATCGAAGATATTGTGGAGGATATTTACTTATGGAGGAGGAAGAAATTAGCCTTCTCTATACTCTCAGTCTCAACATCGACATGGATTTTACTCAACTTTTATGGTTTCAATTCCATAACCATTGTTTCTTGGATCGGTATCGCTGTTGTCTCTATGGTTTTCCTCTGGGGGAGTTTACTTCGCCTTCTCAGCAAGTAATTAATATTCCATCTCAAAACTATTTGAAATGCCAAATTCTTATATTACAAATAATTTCTGATTCAGATAGGTTCGAGTGACATGCACAGATGTTTATGTCAAACACACGGTCCATGATTTAACGGATTACGTTTTAAAATATATAATTTTAGTTGCTCATGTATGTTTTATTAATTTTTGGACAGGGTCGAACCGGAGCTGTCAGGGTTAGAAGTGTCGGAGGAGTTTGTAACAGAGACAGTGAGGTCTTGTCGGATGTTAATGGAAGAAATTGTTAGATGGATGTTCCGAGTCGGTGCTGAGAGTGAATGGTTCATTTTCGCGAGAACCGTTTTAGGTTTTTGGATCTTGTCAAGAATTGGAAAGCTTCTCGAATTCCAAACTTGTCTCTTCATCGGTACGTGATTAACTACGTTGGTCGTGCACCACACAACGGATTTAGTAATACTGATTATTCAACTATAAATTCCTTAGCTTAATCATTAATCATCTGGTGTGCTATTGACATGGTAGTGATAATTTTCTCAAAATGGTCCCAATTTTTTTTTTTTTTTTGTTCTTCAAAATGGTAGTATCATTAACCGTAAGTGTGATCAAGTTTGTTTCTTGATTCTCTGGCATTTACAGGATTGGTGATGGGCTTGACAGTTCCAAAGTTGTGGGAGAAGTATGGAGTTCAAATTCATAAGCAATTGGGTGACGTTAAAGAGAGATCAAAAGGAGTGTACGATACAACTCATGAGAAGATTTTAATGATGAAGAACAAGTTACAGCATGGTACATATGATAAAGTGAAAAAATCAGAGTAGATGTTTTGTACTTTTTTGTTTTTTTATGTAAAATAGTGTAAAACATAGACGTGTAAACAAAATTTAATTTAGTAGATTCTACCGTTTTCACCGCAGAAACAAATGAGGAAACGAAAATTGCAATAAGATTTTGGCGTATATTTTTGTACTTGTAATTACAAAAACTCTTAAGATTTTGGCGTATATTTTTTTTAAGATCTTAAACTAAATTTGGTAGTGATTTACAGCAGCGTATCTTATCAAAAATCTTAATATGTTTTGTCTGGCCAAATTAGGAGAGGAAACTTTTTTTTTTAGAGAAAAAGGAAACTTAGAAAAAAAAAAAAAAAAAAAAAAAAAANACAACGAAAATTGGAAAAAGATTTTGGCGTATATTTTGGTACTTGTAATAGAAACCTGATAAAGTTTTAAGATCTTAAACTAAATTTGGTAGTGATTTACAGCAACGTATCATATCAAAGATCTTAATATGTTTTGTGTGGCCAAATAAGAAGAAGAAACCTTTTTTAAAAAAAAAAGGAAACTTAAAAAACAAAAAAAAAACAAAAAAGATCGGAAGCCACTCTATCAGAGCCAGGTTTCGATCCTGGGACCTGTGGGTTATGGGCCCACCACGCTTCCGCTGCGCCACTCTGATTTGTTGTAATAAGAGTTACCAATTATGTATTTATTTATGACACTGTCAGTCTTGGATTCGCCTTCGTGACTAGTAAGCAAAACCTCTCTATCCCAGTAGTGTTAAAGTATCAGCGTAAGCCTCTGTACCTTCGGAAGTTATACAGAATCCATATTCGGCAACAGCCCCAAATATTCTAAACCCCAGCGTAAATCCGAGGCATCGGTATAGAGAAGTGATGCATATTGACAATGCTGAATTTTATAGATGCAAATATAGTGAGAATGAAAAAAAAAAAAAAAGATATATAGTGAGAATGAATAATACTAATACGGTCGATTAAAAAAGAAATTAGATATTCAAGAGTTAGTAACTAACCAAGAAATGAAAAAAGTGTAATTGTTTCTTTTATTGCAATTGTGTCTTAAAAACTAGCTTCCTTGTTCTCAGATTTCCTCCATTTAACCGGTGGTTCAAGCTCTCCCTCCTCCTCTTCTTCATGGAGATTCTCTTGTCCCATTGGTTGCATCAGAAACTGTCCTTCCTCTGTTTGCTCTTGACCTTCTTGTAATGGAGGCTGAAGCATGAGCTGTGTCTGAAGTTGATCATGGTGGATATGACCATGGTCTGCCTCTTGACCCATCTGATAAGGATCACCAAAGCTTCCTAAAGCAAGAGATGGTCCAGACAACGACCCACCAGCACCGTGATCATTCACATCCATTTGGTTATAACCCGTGGCTGTAACCGACCCATTGTTGTCAATTCCGTAGCCGTTGAACATCCCTTGTTGGTCTCCTCTCTCCATCATCATTGCAGCCATTCTCTGTGCATCAGAAGCCATGAATTGCAACTGATCATCTTGCGGTTGATGTTGCTGAGACAAGTTTGGTTCACGTATCATCAAGGGTTCTCCTTGAGGGATCACTCCAGGTGGCATTCCTTCCATAGACATCATGAAATTGGGTGGAGGATTGTTACCTAAAGGAGGAAGGTAAGGCGGCGGAATCACAGCATCAGGTCCCATGTAACCAGAAAGCTCTTCTTTAGCAGTGACAAGATCCTGTTGGACTTTCTTGAGGTATTGTTGTAAGAAAGAGATGAGTCCAACGCATCCATAGATTGGGTCACGGATACGCGCCTCGGCTTCATAGAAGAGAGAATTAACAGTTTCTTCACGTTGGTCAGGGTGGAGATCGTTAAGGATCTTTGTTACATTGCTTGCTCCAAAGACTCGGTGAACACATATAAACTTTTGAGGATTAGTTGGTGGAAAATACGGCGCAAACACACATTCTTGAGTGCATTTGCGCCTCAAGAGCTTGCATGCCGCACAAGGTGTTGAAGCCATTCCCTCTCAAGAAACAACTCTATCAAAAATTCAAAAAAGAAAAAAAAAAAACAACGTAAGACATAGAAAACAAGGCAAATGACATATGTAATGTAAGACATGTCTATCCTTGAAGCACAAGAAAGACAGCCACATACGTTTTAGCTTAAAAATACAAGGAACCAAGAACAAATAAGAGCATTTGGATCATCCTTTAATTAAACATATCACATCAACTCTCTCAGCAATAAAAACAAAACATACCTATGAACATCCTTTAATCAAACATCCTTTAATTATTTTTTATTACATCAGTTTTCAGCCAAAATCAATATTATTATAGGACAAAAAAAATCTGAAATCCACATATAATGGATTAAATCAAAATAAAATTAAGAAATCGTACCCGATCGTTGGAGAACTCCGATCCTGTTCTCATATGACATTCAATGAGGTACCTGAAATATTGATAACAAATCATAACAATTTAAAAAACTCCCCCAAAAAAAAAAAAAAACAAGAAAGAAGGAATATAATACAAAAGCTAGATGACCTAAAATAATTACTGGATTTTTGAAAGGGTGAGAGAGGAAATGAAGGAAAAGGGAAAAGACAGAGATATTCCCAGTACAGTGCCTGAGGAGTCGTGAAGATTGATTACAAAACTAAGGAACAATTGACGGAGAGATGTTTCTGAGAAAATTTTAAGGAGACAAAAAAGTTGAGATTTAGAAACCTTAGATTATTATTATATATCACAACAACGAGAGAAAAGAGAGAGAGATGAGAGACATCGTGCGTTTAAAACTTTAAATCGATATCTTAACCGCTCATGCAATATTTTTTTTTATTGTTTTTTGTAATTGATAGAGAATTTGAAAAGTGTCAATTGATAAATAGTAGATGACTAATTCAATTTTGCTGAGGAAAATAAAAGCAAATATAGTTACATTGGTAGGAAAAATAAGTTATTTTTAGATATTGGTTATATATTTTTTAACTGAAATTTACTAGGTCTTGATCAACTTAACTTGCACATTTAGAATCTAAAAAAGAAAAAAGAAAAAAAATTATAGCATATCCTTAAGTATTTTATATCAACTTTTTAAAAAATTTTAATACATAATGTGAAATTAGCATTTGACATTTGTGAAGTTTGTATACATTGAGCGATTCATTTTTAACTTCATTGTTTCAAATATGATACATTGTAATTGTAGCTAGTGAACGTTTAAGTTATAATAACAAAGGTATATTGTCTTTAAAGATTTCATTGATTTGAACTTGATACAATGTAATGAGTGAAGATTTTTAGTTGATAATAACAAATTCAAATTATGTCTTGAATTTACAAAACTCTAAAATCTGTTGAACACTTATTAACTATATTAGTATTTAGTATTTTACTTTATTTTTCAAATAAATAGAGGGAAATTAGCTTGTTCTTTTAGTTTATCCCAAAAGAATAGGACTGGAAATGTATGATATTAAGAAGAAAAAGAAAAAAAAGATAAGTGAATGTTTACTTATTGGCTCTACATACTTCATCCTACTATATTAATTAAGAAGTACAAATATGAAACTAACCTTAAAATGTGTAAAAATTACATTTAATTGCTATTAGAAAGTTTTAATTAAGGTTAATCAATTAATTAAATAAATATAATTAATTAAAATAAAAAAGTTGACAGATCAAATATAAAAAAATCTAGAAAAATAAAAGAAATCTATTCAAATCAAATCTAATTTGTACTTGAAAAAATAAAAATAAAAATTAACTGCTAATATAATAGAGTTTACTAGAATATGACCCGTGCTAAAGCACGGGTTGAAATTTTTTCCTTTTGTTTATTTGATAATTTTTATTTAAAACACCATATATATGTGATTATTTTATTTGTTTTAAAGGTTTTTATAGGATGGAACACTATACCATGAAATCATATATTGAATACGACTTATGAAAATAACATCTATTTTGTAAGATATATTCTAATATATCTAGATTTTGACTCGCTGTATAATGCGGATTAAGTTGTGTGATAAAATTAATTTTTATTTGTTAATTTTATTTGATTTGTTTAGTATTTAAAATTATATATTGTATTTTGATTGTTAATTTGATTATTTAACCTATAGTATAACGCGTATTACTTTTAGGACTAAATATGTAACGTATGTTTGTCAAAATCATCGTGACCGAGAAAGTCTACCAAACAACATTATTCCAAACTTAAATTTAATCCGAGAAATCATATTTATGAAATTTTAACCCGTGCTCTAGCAAGAAATCATATTTCTTGAAATTTCTTCATATTATGGTGACATATTATTGACCCGTGCTATAACAAATCAAATTAGAGTGTTTATAATTTTTTTAACTTTTTGATCTGTCATATATTTATGATATTCTTAAAAATATCAAATTAAACTATTTTTAAAGATTCCAAATTAAATTATTTAAAAAAATTATTATAGTATACAAAACTATACAATTCAACAAAAGAAATATATGAAATTAATTTAAATATTCAAATTTTGACCCGTTACTTAATTAAAAATTTCTGATAAAGTAAGGTAAGTTTATATTTTTAGTATAATCGGAAATCACTTGTAATCTGTAGAGATTTTTTTGCTTATATATGGTTAGTTAAATATTCTTTGGAGATTTTATTTTATTCTTTAGAATATATTTTTAAGAAGATCCTAATCTTAAATCTATATAACCTATCAAATAATTAATCCATATAAACTATCAAATAATTAATCTTAGTTATAACCTATATTAATATTATATGGTCTACCAATTTGAAGTCGTGTACTTCCGTTTTATTAAAAAGGGGATTTTCTTCTTTAATTTTACATTGTCATGCCATTGATTTTAAATAATTATTAGTTTAAAAAAATATATTTTCTCTCTCTAATAAATTATGGACAAAAATTACAAAATATATTTTTTAAAAAATATAAATAAATCAGAATTTCAAAAACTAAGATTTTATATCAAAGTAGTCAATATAATTATTTTTAATAACAAAATTTTGAATATTTTGTTAAATTTTCAAATTATGATTCTCATACTATCTTTATTTTATTTTATTTACAAATTGTTTGGAATGCTTATATAATACTTATGACTAATAAAATGCAGATTTTTTTTTACATATGTTGTGATTTGAACTTTTAAAAGCAAAAATATATTACTCGATCTATGAAAATAAAATGCGTGTTTTAATTTTCAAATTGGCGGATTGGTAAATCTAAATTTATATAGCTGATAAATTAATAAATTTTATTTGTTCATAATTGTAATATTAAAATTACTACTTCATATTTCACAAAAAATGATGCAAATACAACAAACAAACAATATAAAACTGTAATATATATATGTCAAAAATAAAATACTATAATATTCTAAAATAAATAGTATTCAAAAAAACATATATAGATTTACAGTACAATTAAAAATAAATATTATCTCAAACAAAATAATTTATTTTAAAAATATAACAATAACTTTTATTATTCTAAAATAATTAGTATTCAAAAAAACATATATAGATTTACAGCATAATTAAAAATAAATATTATCTCAAACAAAATAATTTATTTAAAAAATATAACAATAACTTTTATTATTCTATTATAATTTTTTTAAAATATTGACCCGTGCTTTAAGCACGGAATATTACCTAGTAATGTTTAATTTTAAAGTCTCTAAATAATCAAGTTTAAATCAGTGAACAAGTAACTAATAATAAATTAATAACGTAAGTAGGTAGATTAGGTCTTGAAATTTTATCCTTATATAACTTGAATAACATTAATTTGAAAGTATACTCTTTAGTACTTTAATTAGTTATTATTTATTCAAACTTGTAATTCAAGTTAAAAGTTCAAATCAATGTACGTACTACAGTACTACGTACTACAAATGAGTTATTTAAATATGAATAAATAATAACTTATCCTTGTAGTACATTGATTTGAACTTTGTACAGTGAATGTTTAACTGATAATGAGAGAGGACTTGAGTTTAAGCTTGAGCTTATCAAAAATCTCAACTTCTAATAGTCTAGTGATAATACAATATTATACTCAACCTATTCTTTTAAATTAGGAATAAATCTACAAATTAAGTAAAATTTTCACTAGCTAGTATATTACATTAACTAATCATAAAAATAAAGAGGAAATAGCATTGAATTTTATGGAAGTGAAAAGAAAAAAAAAAACAAAAAGAATAGAAAAGCATTTAAACGTAGGTTTAATTAACTTTTTTTTTTTTTTGGACAAAATTAACTTGTTTCATTTTTATGTGGAAATTTCACTATCAATATGCCTCTCCGTTGTTCTTTCATTGAAACAATATAGAACACAAAAAGCTAACGTATCATTAATCATATGCGAGAGATGGACTTCAGAGACTACCATGATCATGATATTATTAATAACCTTGTGACAAGCAAGAGGATCTTTTTCTTCAATCTATATCCATGACTTCTAGGATCAACAAGAAGATGATCTTTTCATGAATTGGCCCTTGAGTACTGTACAATGACATATTTGAGTACTCCACGCATTCTCTCGATAAACCTCTTCTTCGTTCTTTTTATTTGCCTTCAAAAACTAACATTTTAATTTTTAATTGTATATCAGCTAAAAAAACAAAACCAAATGATTGAATCAGGAATAATTAATGTTTTTACACAGAAATAACTAGCCATCTAGGATCAAATCTCAATTAATGTGATTTATTAATAATAATGCAGATTAATGGAGATAAATTTACAGAAAATCTCTAGTGACGCGCAATTAGAATCATACACCGTGATTCTACGTACATAAAAAAGTTTTGTTGGTCGCAGATCATTCAAGATGTCCATCATGTGAAGAAAGTGTTGTATATATGTCGAGAATTTATAAAGTTCAAAAAAAATTTGCACATGATAAAATCGTCGTTTATGTAAACAGTTTTCATAATTTGTAATAAATAATAGATACGAACATTAAAGATTTAGTTTTTTGTTTACCATGTTGACTTCAGAAGCAACCATGGTCAAAGATTATATTTTATTAATAACCTCGTGACAGGCCAAAACCAACAAGGTCTTTCCTTTGATCCTCTGTCTGCTTGAGTACTCTACAATAACATATGCATAAGTACTCCGCGTATTTCCTTCAGGAGTCAGGAGAGCCTCCCCATTACATTTTTTTTCTTTCTTTTATAAATAACTAAATTTTTTTTTTTAATTTAAACCCGTATATCTCTTCAAAACAGGGATTATAACATTTTATATGATCTTTGTTCCAAAAAAAAAAAAGCATTTTATATGATCTTTTCTTAAGCGTTGCTCGAACAGATGACTTCTAAATTTTACAAGAGAAATTTTATCAATTGAGCTAATAACATTTATCTTCACGTTTTCTTTTATATACACGAAAATGGAATGTTAAAATGAGAAACACTCTAAAACCCAAACCCATTATGATCTTGCTGCAATTAGGTGTTGTCCACATTTAGCATCACCAAGTTTACATAATTCTTAAGACTACCCTATCAGGAAAATTTAACAAAATGTTAATCATGGACTTTAACATAGTTTAATAACCGCCTAATACTATCCAACCTTTGATTTTAAATTATGCATTAAAACTATGTCCAAAGAAAAGGAAAAAAAAAATCAGGGCACTAAACTTTGGTGTTATTAAACATGAATGATATTCGTACATCATTTCACATAAAGTTTTGTGCTATTCAAAGATTTTAATTTTTAATTACTTCATGAAAATCTAGTGTTTGAAATAAATTTTAATAGTGTCATGAGTAAATTATTGGGAATAATAAAATCGACAATATAGCACTGTAAAACCTCTATAAATTAATAAGTCGGGACCATGAAATTTTATTAATTAATAGAGGTTTTAATTTATCGATAAATTAATAATTATTAATTTATAGAGAGACTTTCCTAATTTGGTAAAAAATATTAAAAATAAGATTTAATCTTTATAACTAATATTTTTATAAAATCAGTTACAATGAAAATAACAATTATCATGTTCTGAAGATAGTACTCAAAGATTTGTGTATAGTAAAAATATTAAAAATGAACTTTAATAAAAATTAATGTGTAGATATATTCATATATTTAGATAATTTTATATAATTATTAATTTATATTATTGATGAGACCATATATTTACAAAGGAGTTTTAAAAAAATTATTATTTGATTATATTATCGAATAGTGTCCAAAATTACACTAGTCCCAACTTGGGACCCAAGAAATTTATTAATTTACAGAGGTTATTAATTTACTGAGTATTAATTTATAGAGATTCTACTGTATATCATATGATACTTCATCTGTTCCAATATATAAGATTTTCTATCTAAAATCACAAGGTTTAAGAAATCATAAATGTTTTGTTATTTTTATATAAAATATACAATTAAATATTTATTCAAAATATTTATCAATAGAAAAAAGACTAGAGAATACAAATAGTCATAACATACTAAATAAACATAAATAATGCATAAAAATGTTATAAAAAAAAAATCTTATAAAATAGAACAAAATAGAAAAAGCTATTTTTTATAATTTTGAAAAGAGGAATTATATCAAAATTCCACATTTTGGTAAACATGAAATCAAAATAAAATAATTATATTATTACCATATCGACCGAAGAGTGCCATCAAGATCAGAGAGCAATTGAAACGTTTAATAGCTATGTATTTTTTATAACATGAGCCACACAATTTAGTTATTTTCGATGGAAATAAAAATGAAAACAGAAACAAAATAGACCACATAATTTCTATCTTTTTCATCTCTGGACTCTGGGTATGGGTTTATGACTTTATGTCTTTATAATATAACAAAAACCTGATTAACACAAAAAAATTAGGCAAATCTTTCTTTAATTTCCAACACAAAAAGTACATTAGAATCTTTCAAGCCTACGATTTCTGAGCTTCTGGTCCTAAAATCCCATTCACCACTGACGTGGCGACAAGAACTCCGACTAGCTCAGCGGCCACAACTGCTCCGGCCTGTGTCAATCCATTAAAACTGACCGCCGTCACGATTTCCTTCTCCGCCGTCTCTACACCTCTCTCCGCCGCTTCTAACCCTCTCTCCGCCGCATCAACTCCTTTCTCCGCCGTCTCGAAACCTTCTTTAACAATCTCCACCGCTTCTTCTTCTGCCTTCTTTAGCTTCTTTCTTATACCGAAAAACGGAATATCCTCCGCCATTGATGCGGGCTGCAGTCCCGTCACCACCGTCGCTGCCGTTAAAGAAAACAACAGATTCCTACGAGAGGCGCCGGATAGTGAAAACGTAGGAGGCGCTGGTTTGCTAGGATGCGCTGCTCGTGGGCTAACATACGCAGTGCGTGCGCAACGTGCTTGGAGAGCTCCGCCACCACCGCTGAGTAAAGAAAGCGAAACAGTCGAAGCCATTTTTTTTAGGTGACAAAAAAAAGACTTCGATGTGATGATGATAAATACAACAAGATAACAAAATAATTTTCATTGTCTATTGACGTGACACGTCATCTCCATTCAGATTCTTTGACAAGATGGTAATAAATACTTTCTCCGTTTCAAAATATAGGTTGTTTTGGAGAAGTTTGTTGTTTTATAATATATAATGCTTTTAAATTTCAATGCAACTTTTAGATTAGTTTAGTATTTTATATTATGCAGTATTGTTTCTGATTGGTTAAACTTGTTAAAAGTAAAGATTTTTTAATCTGCGTGCTTTGCTTAAAACATCCTATATTTTGAAACGGATGGAGTAATAAAAGAAGTAACTAAAGAATAATACATATCCATTTTATATAATTATTTTAATCAACTTTTATTTAGCCCAAAAAATTCAGCAATTCGTGAGGTGCGACACATTTTAGCCTTGACCAAAGTCAAAATTCTGTAACCGGTCATGTAGTTGGCAACTTGGCAATGGTCTTGTCCATAGATGTACGTGGAGGCGCTTGGCAACTTGTTTTTCCGTGGCGAACCATAAGAGTTTTAAGGAATACATGGTGGGCATGGCCCATGGAACAATGTTGTAAATAGCCCTGGGCGTTTGGGTACCCGAACCCGATCGGGTTTGGATCTTCGGATTTTCGGATCTTCGAATATACGAAAATAGAATCCGATCGGGTATTTTATAGAATCGGGTCGGGTTCGGGTTTTATCCGAACAAGTTCAGATAATTTTGGATACACCCGAAATCCAAAGTGAATTTTGGATATCCGATGGATTTCGAGTATTTTTATCCGAAATTGATAAAAATACCCGAAATAGGTAAAAAAACCCGAAACATACCAATATACCCAAATTAGTATATAACTTAAATATCAAAAACGGTTATCAGAAAAAAATACGTCAATTTGGAATTTTAGATAACATATGTATATATATATAGATAAATAATTAATGTTTTCATACTAAGACACAATAACTAAGGTAGCAAAATGGTTTATGATACACCAAATAATGTATAAGGTACCAGGTTTGAGTCCCCATAAGTGCATTTTTGTATTTAATTACCCGAATCCGATCGGATATCCGAATTTCGTAAAAACTAAATCCGATTGGGTATTTCATGCCACCCAAATCCAAACCAAACTGCCTATTTCGGGTCGGGTTCGGGTTCAGGTTTCGGATTCGGTTAAAATGCCCAAGCCTAGTTGTAAAGATGCCTCTTTTTTTTTTTTTTGAACGAAATGTTGTAAAGATGCCTCATGGCACTCAGTTTCATGTTTTAAATCCAAAAAAAAATGTATCGAATCCGTGGTACGTAGTCGTATAAGATTTCGTTGGATATACATTAGAATTTAGGAGTAAATATTTCTCATTTTCTCCGTTAGTTTTGGTTTTGGTAGATGTCAAGTTTTATAAGAACTTTTAGCTGAACATTGTGACTCTACATGTTCTCCATAATAGAAGAACTCTATAATAGATGTAAGTTTTATTCCAATTGTCCTCTATTCCCACCTCTAAAATAGAGATCGCTATTTTTTTCTCTATTTATAGAGGAACCTTTGTAAAAAAAAAATAGGGTTTCTCTATAAATAGAGGAAAAAATAGCAATTTCTATTTTAGATGTGAGAATAGAGAACCGTTGGAGTAAAACTCACTTCTATTATAGAGTTTCTCTATTATAGAAGCAAAAATAGAGAACGAGTAACGTTTATGTAAGAAAACATATCCTATTTTTTTATTTAATTTTGTATGTGTTTTACTTTCTCTAAACATGAATAAGATGTCAAGTTAATAAAAATTTAAGACGTAAAAAAAAATTGTAACTAGAAACCGGTAGATATGGTGTTCTTTGGAATGTTCTTCTCAAGACTTGTTCAACTATGGATGGCTACCTAAAAAAATATTGGATTAATAATATTAGCTATCCGTGACATATACACAAGGTTTTTTAATTTGGATTCTAAGACGAAGACTTTGGTTTTGGGTCATCTTCTTGTTCTGTCTCTCCTTTTTATAACTTGAGTTCTGCTTTGCTTCTGATTTTATTATTTTGGTTTCTTTTATTTTATATTAAAAATGGAAAAGAGTGAGTTTCTGGCTGAGTTTCAAGTCGCGGCAGAGAAGCTAATCCACAGCAACGGAGTCCTAGTTATGATCACGTTATTCCTAAGATGGGTCATATTTTTTCATGCTTTAAACTATATGATTTATGTATAACTTACTCTTCATCTTATATATATGTTTATTACTTTTTATGTGGTTAAAAGTTTCCTGATGATTTTGGATGGAACAAAATGGAAGTACCCAAACAACATGTTGATTTCACTATTAGCTCCTTACCTCTTCGCTAGCCTTCCTCTCGTTATTTTCCATTTTTTTAGGTAAGCTTTTTGTTCTTGACTCTTAAGCATGTAACAGTTGGATTAAGTATTCGATTTGTGTTCGCAGGGCGGGATTTGGGAAATGGATCGCACTCTTTACAGTTGTTCTCAGGCTTTTTTTACCAAACCATTTCCCTGGTACGCTTACGGTTTAGTATTTTCGCTTACTGTTTTCTGTTTTCTCAACTCCAAAAAACTGGTTCAAGTCTTTGTGTGTATTTCTTAATTAACTATAAGTAAAAAAAACTTGCAGAATTGCTAGAGATCCCAAGTGCAACGGTTCTTTTTATTGTGGCTACACCGAGGGATTTAGTGGATGCATTCAGAGACGACCTGAAATATACGGGAGGTATTGTGAGTCTTCTGACGAGCTTTTACCTTCTAGATAGACACACTAAAGCTTGTGGTGGTTTCAAAAACTCATTCACTCAAAAGGACAAATTGACTTACACCATTTGTCTTTATATTCTCTCTTTCTACCCTTTTTTCTCCGCATTTGCTTCCCTCTTCTACTAAGAACCCAACGATCTTGCTGATATTGTGATTGGTGGTCGAAGACGGATCTTGTGGCTTGTTTTTAGTCGGCCGTGAATAAAAATATCAAAATTTTGAAATCATATCTTTTAAAGGCTTTCAAAGAGTATTGGCTAATGTTTAATTTACAATTTATACTCGTTTCCAATTTGCAGAAGATAATTTATGGAGAATTATATAAATGTTTTGTTTAAAGGTAGGCGCAAGATCCTAATAATATATCTTGGAAGAATGCTCTTCCAACATAACAAAAAGCACGACTATGCTAGTTTTGTTGAAATATATAACAAAGAAAATGGACTTGTTGAAATAGTTTCGTGAATTCAAATAATCATAAGATAAAAGTATGGGGTATGAGAGAATTCAAAGACGTATAACTCAAGGAATGGCCTTTTAGTATGAGAGAATATTCTTTTTATTCTTGTCGATTAGCTCTTGTGTTGTGTGTCGCTAATTAGTTTACCATTTTTTTTTTAAGGACATTAACGAACATTGAAATTCATGTTCTTACGCTTGCAAATTCGCTTATACTGTATAAATATTTTCGTAGATACCATTTTTCTTTTTTCTGGGCCACTGGGCCATAGTTATTCTTTTAGGGCTTCAACCCTTCTGTAAAAGAAAGATGGAACCGGGTTTTTTATGCCGGTGAAGAAGACCCTAACGGCCATATACCATAAGGTGCAAAGGCTCTTCGGCTAGTTTTATATTGTTGAAGATATATATCGCGATAACTGTCATTAAAAAAAAACGGTATTTTGACATTTCACTCGGAGAGAGAACCAAAATTTAGGGCGTCAAAAGATATATTTCTAACAATGATAAAAAAAAACAAAAAAAGCAAACTATACAAAATTTTTTTTTTTAACAAACTATACACCAAAATACAAATAAAATCAAATCAAATAAAAAAATCAAATGTTAAATTTAAAGTTAATGAAAATGACATGTTACAACGAGACGACCGCATCCGTATTCCCAATCCTCACACATGATCCATTGGAAATAATCTTACCGAAACTTCATAATTCCGACAAGACAACCAACGTAAAAATCGCTCCTTACAAAAATTTCCACAAACATAGGATAGATCCAACTAACCCATTCTTCGCATCCACATAACACAACCATACAAATGTATTCACCTCCATGAGCATCTTACATTTATAAACTCTAATCAGTTTGCATCATGCTCCCTTGACATCCGACTGGACAAGCCATTTGTCTCCACTTCCTGAACAACCTTCACATAACCACGTATTTCAAACACCACTTCATCTTGGTACTTAGTCACACAACTAACCACTCCTAAGCGACCAAGTAACAAGAGAGATAAGCTGGAATACTCCTTCCACTCCAGCCATAGACTTCGCCTCACCAACAACCCGCTTCGACCCACACTAAGCATCACAAACAACTTCTTCAGTGTCGATCGACACCTCCATCTGGTGCCGATCGTCACCTAGATCCAACACATATGGTGTCGATCGGCACCTCCATCTGGTGCCGATCGTCACCTAGATCCAACATACATGGTGTCGATCAACACTCTCCTAGTATCGGTCGACACCGACGCCCACGACATCACTTCCATCGATCTCTCCTCATCTAAACCACAACAACATGCTGGTGTCGCTCAACACCCTAAGTTCCCAACCTTACCACAAGACTGTCTATGCCAAACCGCAATAAAAATACTTGATTAAATCACAAACAAATTGTTCATTTCATAAATTCATTGTTGGATATGGAGTATGTGGCACCAGGAAGCTCCCCACCAAATTTCAGTC
>NC_025693.1:33237104-33254797 GCF_000633955.1 Camelina sativa
GTGTCGATCGGCACCTCCATCTGGTGCCGATCGTCACCTAGATCCAACATACATGGTGTCGATCAACACTCTCCTAGTATCGGTCGACACCGACGCCCACGACATCACTTCCATCGATCTCTCCTCATCTAAACCACAACAACATGCTGGTGTCGCTCAACACCCTAAGTTCCCAACCTTACCACAAGACTGTCTATGCCAAACCGCAATAAAAATACTTGATTAAATCACAAACAAATTGTTCATTTCATAAATTCATTGTTGGATATGGAGTATGTGGCACCAGGAAGCTCCCCACCAAATTTCAGTCAAATTATATTTCATTTCATCTTCCAAACGTTGCTCCAAAATAGTCATGCTGAACTAGTCCGTATTATCCGTAAATAGATGTTGATGTCGACCGATACCAATGATGGAGAGAAGGTTCTATGAGAGGGGTCAATAAACCCCATGAAATTTATTGTTTCTTAATATATAGTTTTGGTTTAAAATATTCACAATGATCTCTATGTAATGTGATCAGTTCTTGTCTTTGATCCCATGCATATTCATTTAATTAGTCACTTAACTTAAATGCATTTTTCATTTTTGTTTGGTTAAATATCTATAACTATAGTCCCTATATTTTTTATTATTAAAAGATTTGTATTACACCTAAACACAAAATACATTATTTAAATTACGAAAAGAAAATCATTTCAGTTAGTCAAACAAAGGTAACGACTGGTTCAATATTTTTTTAACTTTATCAAAAGAAGTTATATATACTACCTTTTAGGGGTGAGAGATTAAATGTATCGTCCATGAAGCTTCTCACAAAAGCGTGGTGCATGTGTCCCTCCTTTTCTTCTATTTCATGCAAAACTTTACAAGTTAAAAGACAAGTTACTGAAATTTCACAAAAGAAAATTCTTTTTACTCAATGCAATATACGCATAATTAAAAATCATTATTCACAAATAAATCAATAAAGTACGCACACGTATGCACGACAGACACAAGTATTTATAAAAGAGACCAAATTATTCTGTAAGAATAAAAACACAAATTACAAGTATATATCATAGCCAACAAGCGTATTATTATAGACATTCCAAGGCTACAAAGCCGACAACTAAAATAATTAAACTTCCAAATCACAACATGCCTATCTGTTTCTCCTTCCACTGCACGAGAAAACTCAAACTCAGAAGACTTAGTCATGTATTAATATTTTTTCAATCTACTTTTGTAATCCACCTTTCCTTAAGTAATCACCAAACAGTATGTTCTTAATGCGGGATGAATGTTGGAGTATAAATATTCACGAAAAGAGTTTTAAAATACGCTAAAAAATAAAGACAAATTAGAAGTTTATTAGGGAACACAAGTCACTTGCGGTTGGCATCAATGTGCTTAGTTGACAATTAACCCATTGACCGATCATATCATCATCATCACTTAAACTCCAGAACAGCTAATCAACCATCAATTCTTAATAACTACACTTCAAAAACAAATTACAACTATAAAGAAAAAAACATTATCTATATTTCTAATTTGATATATACAAAGAAACTATATGAAAATAGATGTCACCCGGTAATAAGGGGGACTTGACAAGCTTACTTGCCTGTTCTGCACGAGTTGTCGAATTCAGAGAGGTAGGACAACGCTTATTGAAGGAGACACGTCGTTGCGTTCGTATTGTAACGTGGCAGATTTAGCCATGTCATATAATCCCAATCGTTAGGATTGTTTTGTTTTGTCACCGTCCTCCTTATGAAGACCACAAATAAAACTTTTTCTCTTTTGCTTTTAACATCAACTTCACATATATATTATTAATGAACTATCTAAGCTTGAGCATGTAAGCTGCATGTTATACATTCGTAATCAAAAGATGGTACAAAGTTAATAAGTAATGATGAACATATAAGTAGAACTGTGGATGCGACATTTATGTATGTGTGTACTGTGTAGTAGGTCGACTTGAAACCCAAGCTCAAGTTTTACTTCTTCAAATTTGTTCTTCCACCAAGTCACACTTATCCAATCGTCATATATCCCAATCACTGTGGATTTTTGCCACCGTCCACGTAAGAGTTACCAATTCTAATTTTTATTTTGACAATTAACAATTTTTGTTAAGGTTTTTTTTTTCCAATGTTATATTTCTCATTAACTAAAATCAGAGATTACTAAGTTACCAATAAAACATATATATACAACCAAAACACTACAGATGTTTAGGTAAAACAATAACATCAATGTTTAGTTTAGATATAGTTTTGTTTTTACATTCCGTTTCGCTATCACAATTATATAATTTATATTCTAGTGTGATTAAAATTAACTAATGATATGATATTTCTCTACTTCTTAAGTACGAATATAGACTATGAAACTAAAGTATTAAAAACGTTTAAGACTTCCACAAAACCATGATCATATATACGATGGGAAGGATTAGACCAAGTTTATCGGTAGTCTTTAAGTAGAGGAGTTCTTAAATTTTTTATGAATTAATTGTGTACTGTTTGGAATATAATAATCCATGATCTCTTAGATAAAATTTTCTCTTTTAATGATAGATTCTTATTTTGGGTCTCTTACTTTTGAAAAACTGTTTTTTTAAATTTAAAAAATTTAAATAGAATAGAAGTGGTATAAATGTGTAAATATAAGATTTTATAAAATTAAAAAATATTAATACATATTACAATAGAAGTGCAATTTATAAATGGAGAGAATGATTAATTTTAATACTGATTTGAAAATATTGCATTTAATTAATTTTTAAACCTACAAAACATAAAAGCATATTAAAAATAGAAATACAAATCATAAATAGAAAAAAGATTAATTGTAATATTCTGTTTGACCAACAGAAATCTGACACGTATGGTCTCTTAGATTAGATTTGGGTATACTATATAAGAGGCTCCCTTAAATTTTTTCTTTTTTTTTAAATTATTTTTTTCCTTCAAAATATTATGAACCCCTCTATGAACCCCTGATAAACATGCTCTTAGAATTTATTACAATATCGAAACAACGAATCTAATGAATAATTTGCCAATTAAGTCTTAGTGTACGTCCATCCCTGCATCTCGTAGCTTCTTGGCCATCAAAAATCATAGGCTTAAAGATGTAGCAAAGCTAATCATCTCTTCACGTACGTAAATGAAAAAGAATGCGTTAAAGAAATTTGCAACTTACCTAATAAATGAGAACCATATAATAAACGCATGGTCCTTCTTTTTTCATATATTTTTAATGAGTATTTGTTATCATCAGATGACACTAATAAATTTCAGATCATGTAACTTATTATATAACACATCCCCACATCGATCAACATCAGATATATACTACTCCTTAAACAAAACTATTAAATGCATCATGAACAGAACATATGGTTGATGTAGATAGAATAGAATTACAAAACGAAACAAATATACGCGAACAAAGGTTGAACGGTAATCAAAAGAAAAATATAATTACTTTTCGAGTTTAACAACCCTTATCTTAACACTTCCCAACTACCATATACATTGATAAATCTTGTTAGTTTATAGTCAATTTGCACTCATAATTGGGCAGCCTTTAGTTAATTAGTAATAGTTATGACATACTGTATGAGATATTATTGTTTTCACTAACTCCACTATCCTATTAATTCTTGTCATAACTTCTTTAGTATCTATATCTATCAAAATAACATTAAAGAGTCTACTATACATAAGAGGTTAAACACTTGAAAGTGTGAGAGAAATCTAGACTAAAAAAAAAAATGTTTTTGAGAAATTAACCAAACTAGAATTTGAATGTATAACACTTTAAAATTTTAGTTTGAGAAATCAACCAAACTAAAATTTTCGAAACAGATTAACATTCATATCAATCAGTCAACTTATATACAACTTATTAACATTCTCTTACACCTTTCTATACAATGTTTTTGAAAAAAAAAATTCTCCTATATCATACATACTTTTACATTCTCATATCAATCAGTCAACTTATATATATTATCCCAAGAGAAGAGAGGTCATTAGTTGAACAGATCATTAGCAAACGAGTTTGATTCACAAAAACACAGTCCCTTAACTCGTAATTAAACACCAAACCAAAGGGTAAACAAAAACCACAACACAAAGCTGTCATCCTCCCAACTTACTTACACAGCCTGTCGTTGCCCCCACTGGTCGTTCAAACTTCAAAAAAAAATATTGGAAACATACACATAATCACAAAACGACGAAAATTCCTACGTGGCACATCCTTTTATATAAATACACACAAAAGCACCTTTCACTTCTCATCTCCTTTCTTAACTATTCCCTTTATTGGCCGGTAAACGAGTCGACTCACTGAGTCAGACCAAAAAACACCATGGGTATATGCAGCTCGTACGAGTCCGCACAAGTGGCGACAGCGAAGCTGATCTTACAAGACGGGAGGATGATGGAGTTCACGAGCCCGGTCAAAGTAGGTTACGTGCTACAGAAGAATCCGATGTGTTTCATTTGTAACGCCGACGATATGGACTTCGACAACGCCGTATCCGCCATTAGCGCCGACGAGGAGTTTCAGCTTGGTCAGCTTTACTTCGCTCTTCCTCTCAGCGCGCTTCATCATTCTCTCAAAGCCGAAGAGATGGCTGCATTGGCTGTTAAAGCTAGCTCTGCTCTAATGAGAAGTGGTGGTTCTTGTGGCCGAGATAAATGCAGGTGTCGTCGGAAATGTGTCTCTCCGGTGATATTTTCGGCACGAAGAGTCGCGGCGGTGGGATCTGACGGAGTGACGAGGAACGGGAAAAGACGCGGTGGTGGGAGGAGGAAGTATGCGGCGAAGTTGAGTAAGATAGAAGAGTAGTGAAGGGTAGTTTGGTAATTTAGCTATTATTTTAGGGTTAAGTTTGTAAATAGCATGTAGTGGTTATTATTATTGGAGGAGCATTTTGGTAAAACGATCTTGTTGTAGTGCACATTGCATTTAGCAACGTGGGAAAAGTGATTGTACTTTGGTTTACTATCATATCATATGATTAGAGGATTTTATATTTTTAGACTTCGGAAAAAAGCACCATATATTTCTTTATTGATTAGACAAAAAAAAACAAAGACCCATATTACGGATTAAAGTTTCAAATTTACTAAGTGCATTACGTGTAAAAGTTTAAGTGCATTGTGTGTGGTTTAGTAGTGGTCTAGATTTGCACAGTTCAAATCCGCTGCAGAACTATTTTTGTTTTGTTATGTTTTATGGACCACACTTGAAACGCACACACAAACAAAACAACGTACAAAAAAAAATTGTGGTTCAAATCATTTTTCTAAAGATCTAATCATAGTTATTGAAAAACGCTTGGTGGATCTTATGGACTAATATAAAGATTATAAAATATAAAATAATTAGTCACAGTCAATTTTTGTTTCATTTTCTTAGCACCGTTTGATGTGATCAATATGCTTGTTTTGATCTAATTACACTAATTATTTCCATCCTATGTGTTTATCTGACAATTATTGGTTCCGCTATCTCCCATTCAAACTCCAAATCTAATAGGTTTGTCCATGATATTAAGAATAAGATGGCTCTGTTATACACATATAGAAAGATTAAGATGACTATAGCATTAATCCAAGTTAGATTACATTTTGTGGATAAGAAAGGACCATGTGTTTGATTCTCATGACTAGTATTTTGATTGGAAGGTAAACAACCAAACAAACCAAAAAAAAAAAATCTGTGTAACACAATAAACCATGGAGTAAAACAACAAACTAATTATGAAACTTTGTAAAAAAGATTCGATCTTGTTGTCAGTTCAACATTTACAGTGACCAGTTTAGAAGTTGGCATTTCACATGGTCTACAGAAGAGAATTTTTGTCACTAGTTGCATTGGTGAATTAAAAAACCAAATATTCCAAAACTGTGAAAAATCTAATGTTAATATCTTAAGAATAATTAGATAAGTTAGCCTAATATGATCCCACATTTATTGTATGAGTTTGATAGGTAATGGATAATAGCGACACAATACGAATCACGCATAATGACTAACTGCAATGAGACATGAGAGACATCACATAGACTCAGTAATTTGACTTTAAGTGACGACCCTACGCATTAGGGGCGTTAGGTTTGAGAGGTATCACCCGATTTGGTCCCATCGATACATTATGAAGAAGTCAATTCTTTGGGATTACGGTGACATAGTATGATTTTATTTTATTTTGGATTAAAAATTTTGCTTACAGGCTTACAGCTATTGATTGATTGATAAGTTATCTGATTGAACCACATCACGTACTTGATTTCTGATTCGATGTGAGATTTCAATGGCATATGTCTCAGTTTGGGTAATCCGGTTTTGGTTTTGATTTTGCTTATTATCTCGGTTTGATTTGTTCTATAGAAACTCATTACTGAACCAAATAAAACCAATTTATTTCAGTTTAGTTTCACTCGGTTTGATGTAATTTTGATTTGGTTTACTTTTACCACAAATATATTCTAATTACACTAAAGTTGTTTCAGTTCGGTTATGGTTATTTTGCTTTCCCATTAGAATAATAATCGGTTTACATAGAAGATTCGGTACAATGTTGATCTAGATATTTCGATTCCATTCCGTTTGGTTTTTATTTGGTTACATGTGTTTATAGTATTTTGGTAGTAGTGCATGTCAACTAGGTCAAATACATGGTGGAAAGCAATAATGAATGTGGAAACAAAAGAATAGGAGTAATTATAAGTTTGGACATGACTTTAATGAGACGACGGTACGTGCGGTGCCAAACCATTATGGCCTACTTTTAAAAGCCCACTTCTTCTTTTGTCTTGTTTTTTTTGTATATTAATTTATTTATACAAATGTAACTCACTCTACTACGATATATTATCAGGCTATATCAAAGAAAAGGCTAAATATAAATGTAACATAAACGTAAAGAGAAAACACTCTTTTATATATGAGCACTTTAAAGTGTATGTGAAAAAGAAAGAAACCCCAAAACAACATGAAAAGAAAGAAAAGAAAAGAAAAAGACAAAGAGAAGTTTGACAAAAGAAAAAAACAAAAGTTTACGTTCATAAAAGCTTATCCACCAAATTTTATTGAAAGTGTGTATATAATAATATCCCACGACTAATAAAAAGCTTTTGGGTTTGTTTATGTCCTTCAAAACAGTTCATTTTTATGCTTTAAGAATGGTACTTGTTTACACTAGTATCATGGGGCGTACGTGATTAGAGAATATTAACTTTTATATAGTTCAATCTAGATGTTAGTGTGAATGTCAAAAAAAACAAAATCTAGGTGTTAATGTGAATGTAGATGACTCTTTAACTTTTGTATATAGGTTATACTTGCTGAAAAATATGATGTAAACTAATATCGTTACTGTCACAAATAATAAATAAGGGAATTGATTTTGTTGTATGTACACATTACACACTATTCTTCTGCAACAAAAGACAATACAAGAGCCAAAAACATCATCCCGGATTGGTAACCAAGAAACGGCATGCAGTGTTTCCTCTAATCTCTATTTCTACTTTCTACACTCCACAATACATATTCTCCTATATACTTCACCAATAACATTACCAAGAAACTGAGACCTGAAATCAAAACCCTTTAAAGAATTATTCATCTAACAAGTTCTCTGGCTATCAAATACCGAAACACGAAACTATGAGGCGTCCATTCGATAATGCTCTTTCGGGATCTCCCTGAGTTAAGTTTCTTTATAGTTTTCTTCATTGTCTCTGGGAGACATTCTTGAATCATCTCCATCAATGCTGCTTGACTCAAACCTGAATCTTTACTAAAAGACTCAATGATCTTTGGTAAGACTAGTTTCTGGTCCTTTTTCACACCAAACATTGCACGGATGTATTCCTCTTTTGAAGTTTCTAGCTCTTGGTATATTCCCTTAGGCGTATAAACACGAATCTGCAGCCAGAACAAAGAAGCACATTCAATATCTCTTTCTTTCCTTCAAAGAAGATATTACAGAAGTGTAACCTTTTTTCTGCTACTTACCGCAGGATCAGAATGGTTGCCTGAACAAAGTGCAAAGTGTAAGAGAGGCTCTGAATGGTCAAGGGAATATTCTTGATGTTCATCTCCGGTTCTGAACTTTTTCGGAATAAGTAATAACTTCAGCCACTACATATAGAAGAGAAAAAGCTTTAGACAAAGTCACATTAACAATGTGGAGGTTTAGAGATACACAAGAAGTCGGCCTTACCTGGCCAGGACGAGGCATCTTGATGCGAAGAATATAACTTTGTATCGCTTCTATGCTTACCATGCGACCTCCTATTTTGTAAGCTGGCTGGAAAATGTCAAGCAGAGACAAAAAGAAGAGTTGTTAGTAATATTACCTTGGAGACCAAGAAGACCAAGAAGAGTGTTAGTAATATTACCTTGGAGAGCAGTAAAAACCGCTTCCCGTTGTTCTGTGGAATACCATTTACTAGAAATGTCTGTAACGGTGAAAAACGCATTGTTAGTTAGAAAACTACAGTAAAAAGAAGAGAAGAGGTTAGATCAAAAGAGCAGAGAGAAAGCTGCGTACATGCATCACAAGTGCATTATGTATGTTAATCCAGAAGGCAAGTTTCTCTTGATGAGTGAGCTTTCTCGGATCAACATTTTCCAGTTGCTTAATAAGTAAGCTGTATAAGTACAAACCAATGACTAACATCAGCATAAAAGTTGAGCAGAAGAACAAAAGGAAAACTCTGATAGCTAATAATTTCAAGACTGACCTGAAGTTTCGATTCATCAGGTCAAGGTCACGTCCTTTCCTATGGTTTCGATGAATCTGTGACACTTCAATCATTGAGTTATAAGGTCCGCTAAACTCAAACTGATCATCGAAAGACGAGTTTTTTCTGAAGCTTGGACTCCACATATCATACTGGTCTTGAGGTGAAAACTCGCTTGTTGATGATGGAGATGAACTAGGTGATGAGAAACCGTGGTTTATCGATGGCGGATCTGCGAGCTTGGAGTATATAGCAGATACACATTTTATCATTTCCTCTGATAACTTGTTTGGAGTCATAAATATGTGATCTGATATCCGAGTTCCCATGTGTTCTGCAAGACTTGCAGCATTTGATCCATTTTGTATGTACTGTTGCATCAAAAGTAAGTAAAGTTATATACTTTATAAACTCTAAGTTAAATACAAGATGATAGAACCATTTCAATCAGACACTTACTTCATGTATGGACAATGGTTGGGAGTGGCAGGCGAATACTGAGTCTTCTGGTGGAGATATCCGGTTCTTGTATGTGGAACGTTGATTAAGAGAGGATTGGCAACGACGAACACATGAATCAATGTCTTCTTTCTCAACAAAACATTGATCTTTAAGTCTATTGTCAAAGGAGAAACACCGAGAATCAATTGTTGAGTTTTCTTGATTGAACTGCCGAGCAGCAGAACCTGGTTCCTTCACTCTATTGTCAAAGGAGAAACACTGAGAATCCATTCTTGTGTTGAATGTTCGACCAGCAGAACCAGGTTCTTTCAGTCTATTGTCAAACGAGAAACACCGAGGTTGCGTGGCTAAGCTTTCTTGTCTGCATCTAAGGTTAGGAGACTCTAGTTCCTTCTCGACCAAGTGAGGACTCTTCAGTCTATTGTCAAAGGAGAAGCACCGAGATTCATCAGGTGTTGTTGAGAAGTCTAGTCGTTTTCCTCTGAGAGTAGACTTAGGTGAACTCGAGCTATTTTGTTTCGATGTTGGTGGAGATACAGAAGATGTTTGTTGATCAAATGCTTTACGGTACAAAGATAGAAGATACTGTTCCAAATGTGATACTTCCAACTCTAGTACTGCGATTTCCTTGATCAATTCTGTTGGAGGCTGCAAAAACAAAAATATAAAATCATTCATGAGCTGCACAACAAAAACAACACTTTGTCACCTCTTCTACATAAGAAACCGATTACTTTACCTTTGGCGTAGAGTCAGCTTTGATGTCTCGAGAAGGTGTCTTATAGCCTAATGCCTTCTCTAACGCACCGCGGACATCAAACTGGTTTTGCAATCTTTTCTCAAGTTCTTGAATCTGAATGTAACCAAAGATCATAAATAAATCAATTATGTGAATGAAACAAATGATCTTGGAGTAAAGAGAGCTACAAATAAGTTCAATATACAAACCTCTTGCTTCAAAGAGCTCTTAAATTTTACATCCGGGGATAGATCCTTCTTCGTTTCACCGCAACGAGGTAAGTCCTGTCGATTAAAAACAAGTTGAGAGAAACTAAGATTCAGTTGTTAGCTTTTGAAAAAAGAAACATAAATCAAAAGGAGTAGTTGGTTGGGATTAAACTCACGAGCTTGAGGCGTTGAGAAGCATTAAGAGAACAGTCAATGCTATTCTCATCTTCAAGCTTTTTCTTTTCAGGAACAGTACAGCTACAATAAGTAAAATCAAGATTCCAAGAATCAAAACCCAGAATATATATAAACAAAGATTCTAAAACAGAACCACATTCTAATGACAAGTACATAAAAGCTTCAACCTTTTAGTCCTAAAACCTACAAAAGACTCAAACTTTGACCCGTCCAGCAACGAAATAACTTAGCATCTGACTAAACTTAAACAACCCATGTTGTCAAATTTGAGAAATCGCTCAGAAACAAGTAACATTGAAGCTTAAAAAAAACAGAGCTAAAGAAGAAGAAAGTCTTGAAATTGACAAACCTCTTAGAACGCTTATGTCTCTGTCTCTGCATTTTCTTGTGTCTCACTAGGAATCTTCTGTAACAAAGCTCTCACTTTGTGTGTGACTGATCTCAAAGAGAGGAACAAGTAGAATGGGTTTTGACTTAAGAAAGAAACAGAGATTTGATGTTGATCTTCTTAGATTGATGAATGAATCATAAGGAAGAGAAACTAAACTCCAAGAACAGAACACACATCACTTGTCTTCTTCCACCATTGGAAACAAAAGAGAAACAAATCTGAGTTTATGAAAGCGATTATTTTTTCTTTCTGCTTATAAGAAAGAACATATATACGGATACGACCAAAGAGAAGTAGCAAAGATTTTATGTTTTTTTTTTCTTTTTTTTTCCTTCTGTTCTCTATCTCACGCGCGTATACATACACAGAAGAGCAAAAAGAGTGTGGGTATAACTTTTTTGACCCTAGAGAGAAGAATCTCACATCATCACCTCTCCTTAGGCCTTAGCCTTTCTTTATCAATCTTTAAGCTTTTTGTTTTTAGGGACTTTCTCTTTTGCATTAAAAGCACAACATTTTACGTGGGATATCGATTCACGTGAAAATTCTTTTAAATAATGTAAAAACTTTTTCACGAATTAATAAATATATATTGTAGTTTTGGGTGAATATTTCTTATTTGTAGAAAAAATAAATATTGTGGTCGAATATGCAATAGCTAATTATTTTTTAGTAAATAACTTATCTGATCATATAATTAATTAATGATACAAGAACAATACAATACTATATGGTAAAAAATAGAAGATAAATCAACAGTTTCATGGAAATTACAAAACATGATGGATATATATATGAATATATCACAACAGAAAAATAATGTAAAACCATATTATAAAGAGAAACAAAAGTACTACATTAGTTAGATTTCCACAGGGTTTGTGTGTGGTGTAGATTGGTATTTGGTAAGCTGCATAATGATATATAACCGGAAATCTATTAATCTTAGGAACACACACTTTCCAATACGACTTAGTATACATTAAGATTAAACCCCTAATATTTCTCTCTATAAACTCACTTGGTAAACTTTAAAGAAAACTTTTTCAACTTATTTACCCACAATATTAAACAAGTACTCATGCTATTGTAACACATGGAATTGTACAGCATTTGTAATTTGTTACAGCTTTGACTACCCTTAGAGACTGACAAGTAAATAACCCGTCCATTACAAAAAGAAAGTTCTTTTAATCTCAAGTGTCCAAGAAACAAAAGAGTTTTTAATAATTGATTATTGTATATACTAAAAGTAAAGAAGTCAAAAAAAGGAAATGGTACAACGTACAAAGGCAAGCCAAAGGGTAAAACAATATTCCGTTACTATTTTTACGGTGAAACGAGAAAAAAACGAAAACAAAAAGAGACAAAACTATATATTATATTATATATTTCTACCCTTTTGTCAATATTTGAACGACTTCCCAATTATCAGATTATAATATATATTGAACCTGATCGTCAAAAAAAAAATATATATATATTGAACCTATCAAAGAAAAGTTACACAAAAAGGTGAACACAACTGTTGTATTGTATGGGCTTGTTGGAATGTAAGTGGGAGTTGTTGAACCATCGCATTGCTCATTGTCCCGTTCTGTTCTCTTCTCCTAGCCTCATAGGATTATTAGGATCCTACGTTTTGTTTTTTGTTTTGTTTCTTTTCTTGTTACATTCTCTTAACTCTTGTACTCATTCCTAATGCTTGATTACTTAATATTCTACGTAGGTTTGTTTTATTTAATCTTACATATAAATTTCTGATTTGTAAACATAAAAAATTAATGTTTTGTTTTTTTACTCCAATACGGCAATACGGTATATCTAGTGTATCATTTATTAGACTATACATAGTTTATTTGAAATTCATCATACATATGTTTCGTTGGATATATATAGAAACACGCATTCAATCAACTAATCATATTTCAACAGATAATTAGATGATAATATAACTTGGCCGCAACATAATTTATATGGCTACTGCAAGTAGTCAACTGGATATGAGCTTGGTACCAAGTATGAGTCCAATACATAACGAAAACAAATGATTTGGATTTCTTAGAAATTTATGATATAAGGATTAGATAAGTTTGCATCTCACTCACTGAAGTTGTTTGGTGTATTAGGCCAACTAATTAAGATGAGATCGATTGCTAAACCACTAATCAGTACATCAGTAGACATATTTAGACATTTTTATATTATTATTTTGTCAAACAATCCAAACAACCACCACTCTACTTATGTCAACCTGATTTGACATTTTAATGTTCATCACTTCATTGGTCTCAATTTAATTACTTTTGCATATACACAAGGATACAAAAATAATTGAAAATTTCATAGCCCATTATACACTTGGTTTGACTTTTTTGCTCACTATTTTGTAACCATTAGATACTTTATTGTCCTCAACTATTGTACTATATAAATTTCTGAAGACACGAGATCACAGTAATGTGAATTAAGTGGACTGAGGCAGATAAAGATACTGTACTTACCAATATAATTATAAAACTTTCACTATTTTCTAATGTAATTATCAAAATAATTTTAAAACTTTCACTATTTTATTAATGTTTTGAGTGATCGATTTTTTTGTTGTTTTCAAAGTCGAAAAATTAGTCCATACCATTTTTAAAAAATTTCCAAGCATTAAATTATGTAAACCGCAGTTATCGTAATTGGACCTTTCTAAAAATTTCATCATATATAACTTCAAATTATAATGAAAATATACAGTCATATAAAAACTATTTTGCTAATGGATAAATTTTCCCTCCAATTTTTTTTTTTCTCCAAGACATAAAGGGAATTAAGAGACATAGGATGCTTGCTGTAAAGGGGAACTTGGAATGTTACTTTTCTTTTCTTCTTCATCTTTCATTTCACTTTCACTATTTTTTTTTATATATATTTAATAATTAATCTCTCAAATAATGAGATATCCGAATTGTCTTCCAGTACCAAGAAGACTATCGTTTGTCAAAGAATCCCAGATGAAATATATTGTTTAAAAATAACCAAAAGTGACATCTCAAAGCATAGGGTTTTATTATAATCCATTTTATCATTAGTGTTGTGTTATTGTTAATATAACAAAACAGACAGCTCTTGGTACTCTTTTTATCTTGATTTTCACCTGCTCTTGAAAATGATACAGTCCATAATTTTAAAACATTTACACGAAACCAAAAGCAAAAATTTGATTACATATATATACACATTACTCAACTTATAATAGTATCTAATTAAACTCATTTTTCTAGGTATATTATTAGTAGCTCATTAAGCTTATTTTTTTTTCCTCTTTTGTTTTTGTTTTTGTCAATGGCTCATTAAGCTTATTCAATATTCATCATTGTAATATATCATAGTACTAGATATCACATAATAAGTGTCAGGAAATTTAATCATTTATCTGATCAGGTGAAAATCATTTATTCAATATTCATGGTTTGGGATCGAATTCCATTAACCAGTACAATTAGCACTGTAGATTATATACCATTAAGAAATTAAAATCCAAGTTGCTAAAGAATAATTTAGTTTATATGTAGAGAGTATATAATCATTTTAGATGAATTTTTAAACCAAGTGGTTTAACATGTTTTTATAGTAACTTAAGAGCTTAAATACACTTCCATTTAAGTTTTACATTATATAGTTAGTGATTGAGTGATTCACTTAACAAACACTATTTTAGTGAGAAAGATCCAAAACTTTCTTACATTGAGATTGAGGAAAAGGCCAAAAAGTTTGTCGATTATATATTTAAAACGAATTGGACGTTAGTGAATTCAGAAGTGATCGTGAGATTGACCAGTTTAAATTTTGATTGTTATAATATTAGTAAATGTAAATAATTTGTGATAATCTATGCACGTTGAGCTCGGTAACTGTGTTACAACTTCTTATTTGCACGGTGTCGGGGACACAAATTACGGTAAAAATTCAAGTTTCACCACTAAACATTGTTCTTTCTTTTAAATTAAAATTAGGTTCAGATAAGATGTATAAATAAAGAAATTTAAATTTATTTTTGAATGGAGTTTAAGAAATGCGAGATCGGTGACTTTAGACTTGGTGGTGGCATGTGGAGAGCAAAGTAATGAAGAGATTTGCCAGCTGAGAGAGACAAACATGCTTTAATGAATCTTATTTAAGATGCATTTGAGCTATGAGATTATTTATAACAAAGTAGTTCAAAAGATAAATACATATTTATTACAAATTGCCTCAAAGAAATTAATGATGGACATGAACTAGTAGTAGTTATATTGGATTCCGGTTTTTTTTTTTTTTTTCATCGTGCCGTAAAAAATCAGTTTCTTCTAACGAGATTAGTAAAGTATACTGTATTTAATTATTCAAAAAATTATCAGGTTGATGAGATAGGGGGTTTATAAAATAGAAAACAAAAAAAGTTATGGGGCAGTTTGAGATAAAATAAATATAAAGGGGGTTGAAATTAGAATCATACAAAGAAGACAGGAAAAAGCTGAAGTTTACAAAGGCATTTGGACAAGAGAGTCAATGCCAATCATAACTATCAAATACACTTTAAAGTTCACTTTTTGCTCACATGTTTGTAGTAACACAACACGCGCTATCACCACCACCATTTCGTTATATCCACAAAGTGATTATAATTTTTGCATTTTTTTTGCTACAAAACCAAGGAATTTAATATATGTATTTCATTTCTAGCGTGACCCATAATGCAATAATGAAGTTTGCAATTATTAATTTTGTTCTTTCATGCATATCCATGTATAGTAGTAGTGACATAATCTTATGATCTCATCATATGCTACAAAACTAGTTATATTGTAGGGTATATACTAACTAGTGAGTAGTGATGATGTTGGTTTGAAAATTTAAACTAAATCTTGAAGGTTATGGCCTTATGGGGCATTTAGCGTATACATCGATTAACCATGATTGAAATCGTAATGTGTACATTTAAGAAATTAACAAATAAATTTTGCGTTTGGTAACTTTTAATCAATCAGTAAAAAATGACATTTCTTGGAATAAAAATCAAATTAATCTGTTTTTGATTTTTTCATGCTGCGTTAGTAACATGACGTCCAATGTTTTACAAATTTGTTTAGGAAATGATTCATCTGTTTAGTTTTCGATCTATAAGTCTACTAAATTTTAGTTCCACACTCACTATATACAATCATATAATCGTACTAAAACTTATATTCTACAAATGTAGTATGTATTTATAAAAAATGCATAGCCTATATTCTCTGAAGTCAAAATGAAAATAAGTCAATAATTCAGAGTCAACTTCCTCCTCGCTGTCGAATATATATATGTACATATCAATTTTCAATGATTGGTATTTTTAAAGAGACGATAATTTAATATAATGTTATAAATTACGTAGGTATTTTAAAACAAGAAGAAAAATCATATCTCAATGAAACGAAAACATAAAATGCTAAAACAAATGTTTGCAAGTAACCTGGGTTGTTCCACGATTCTTATCCACTCTTACGCAAATACAATTTAGAATCATGAGAATAATGTGACATGGGTGGTGACCTAATGTGATGGGTCCATGAAATTGTTTTATACGATATGTAACTAGTTTGGTAAACTATCCAACAACATTTGCCATCTTTTTTGTTTTTTTTTGCCTATTTGTTTAACACATTATATGTTTTCACAAAATTCATCTTTAAAAAAAGACATAGAATAGTAAATATCGTGGTAGATTTATGTAGCTTTCATATTGTACAAGTCCAAGCCCATTCTTGTGATTAACTTAACCTCTTTCTTGTAATGTCCAACATTGATCAGTAACATGGTTTCAAAGTCCAAATTTGATAAAGAGTAAGATGGCCAAATAAGATATATTCTAGGTAAAGGAATAAAGGATAATGGTCGAGATGAGTTGAATGAATTTATCAATACGAGTTTCATATTGAAAACATTTCATGAAACAGGCATTAAGAAAAAAAGTATGGAACTAGAACAAAAATACGAATTGTGCTCGTTTATGTTTGGTGGACAATAGACCATTTATGGGCCTTAAGAAATTAATTTAGACATAGTGAATGGGCCTCTCTACAAAGAGCAAACCGAGCCCTCTGGTTTACACAAAAGTGAACTGATGCTAAGGCGTTGTGGACTACGCTGATCAGTTGTTGGGGGAGGTCACACAGATTTTACTTTTGTGCTGAGACATGGTTTCCTGATTGATCGCATGCATGTCAAGAATATTATACTAGCATTGAATATAACTTGCGTTGATCATTAACTGTTTTATTTTATTTGCAGTAGATTAAACCCCAAAAACTCAAACAAATAGTCGTCACACAAAAAAAATTAGTAGCCTAGTTGTAGTTGGGCTAGCTAGAATTCGTCCTTTCGTTCTCTACTTATTGTATGCAGACAAAACCCTATAATACAATAAAAGGAGAGTACCGCAAATTTTCCGAATATATTCCACTTATATTTCAGAAAAAATGTTATTTTTTCATGTTACCAAATATATATAAACATTCTGGATCATTTATCAGTACACTTAAATCCAGTGTTCAAGAAAGCGCTAGACGGTATCTGGGCGGTGACCTAGCGCCTAGCGTCTAGAACGCCTAATCGATGCCTAGACGGTTTTTAGACGGTTTAGTCGTTTACAACATAAAACATTATATATATAAAATTATGTACAAATATATGTTAGAAAAATAAAAAAAAATTATAAATTATAAACAAAATTAACAAAAATACATTTATTTAAGTTATATTAACAACATATAAACATTTATAATTACGTATACAAATATAAAACTTAATAATTTAAATCTATATAGTTAAAAATCAAAAATAAATATTAAAATTAAATTAATGTAATTTTAAGCGGTTTAGGCGGTCATCTAGGCGTCTACTGAGCGCCTAGC
>NC_025693.1:33254894-33268629 GCF_000633955.1 Camelina sativa
AAAAAAAAATTATAAATTATAAACAAAATTAACAAAAATACATTTATTTAAGTTATATTAACAACATATAAACATTTATAATTACGTATACAAATATAAAACTTAATAATTTAAATCTATATAGTTAAAAATCAAAAATAAATATTAAAATTAAATTAATGTAATTTTAAGCGGTTTAGGCGGTCATCTAGGCGTCTATTGAGCGCCTAGCACCTAGACGGCGCCTAGGCGACCGTCTAGACCGCTTTCTTGAACACTGCTTAAATCAGTTTTCTTTTTAATAAGTTAAAAACTTAAAATATTAGAGAGAAAACTGACTTTTGGTTCAAACTCTTCATAAAAGTTATAAAATGAAACTCTTCTTAAACACAAAGGTAAATCTACAATTTTTTTTTTGTTGACACATAGGAAGAATCATCAAATTGACCAAAAAAAAAGACACTACATTAGTAAGTAATATATTAAGTAAACAATCTATTCATATAATTTGTTTAATTATATAGAAATCCTTTTTTAATGTAGTATAATTGTGACACTCTGATTTTAGAAACTTGTGGAGAAGTTTAAAAGAATTAATTTGACAACCTATGTCATCAAGTTACACTTATCTTTTCGGTCAAAGATCTTGAGAAAACTCCAGAGTTAAGCGTGTTTATGCTAGACTAATTTCAAGATGGATGGGAAAGATGTTGTGGTGATTTGTAGGGACGGTAAACAAGTATTTAAAGCTTCCCGAACATAGCAAACTGGTCATCGAGTATGGGTAGATCTACAGGCCAAGAGTGGACATGGACCCACTAAGAATGATGGACCAATGGACTTTGAATGGACATGTAGTCCATTAAAAAGTGAAAGTTTACAATAATATTTGCTTATAAAATATCATGTTACGTCTTTATATAATATAACACGTTATTTATGCGCTCTCACTAGACGTTTCTTTTCTTGCTGTCAAAACTGTCACTCTGGATTTGCATGTTCGACTACTGTATCTTAAAACAAAACTCAATAATTAATGGTTATTTATACCTAAATTTTTTATTTTATTATTAATCTAAACTGCATTAATTTTGGTGAATTTTCGGTTCATTTGAACATTTTTCTATACACTAAGTGACTTAAACATTATTTTTTTCCTTTTCTTGAAAGACATCAAACCAATATTTCTAACAACTTTTGATTCTTTACTATATTGCGTAAATTTTCTATAAACTCAATAAAGATCCGGAGAATTTCAAAAAATACCTTTTTTGCAATACCACATTTCAAAAATGCTTTTTCTATTAAACCTTATAAAAAATGTTCCTGAAAATTTGAGATTTATCAAATATGTGTGTAAACTTATAAACATATACACAAACTACATTTATATATGTGAAAAATCTTATAAATATCATATAAATAATTTATAAATATGTTATGAATACCTTTAATTTTTTTATAAATGCCTAATAAAACCTCATAAAATTATTAAACTAGAATTATAAATTATAATTTTATCACTATATAATCTTTTACATGTCTGTGCCAATGTTATTGCAAAAATAGCATCTAGATGGCTTGAAATGAGTGTGGTAACAACGAAACAAAATATTGATATTGAGTAGATATCTAATGAGTTTGATAGATAGACAATAGTGAGTTAGTGACAAACTTTTTCAGCCAACAACTAATTTTTTTTTAAGAAATAGTTTTCTCATTATTATCGTTTTATTAATACAGTATATAATATTTGCTGACCCATTTTTCCCAAAATGCAAATTACATTTATCTTTAAGGGTGACTATGATTTAATTTTGTTTTGTCCTTGACAGCTAATATAAATATATAATGATTAACAAAAACCAAACTCATTCACATACATACATATTGAAACGTATACCTTTTTTTTTTTTTAATCTTATCTTTTTAATCTTACACTGTAATCCAATTTATAACCACACACCAATAGAAATGTATCTTCCCTTTTCTGACATTGTGGCCATGGTACATCCCCAAATAGAGATGCCCAAGTCCCAAGACCTATAAGGCTATAAATCGTCACAATTCCAGAAGAGAAGAATCACATCCAAGAAGAAAAACATATCTAGATCTTAAACTCGTAGATTCAACCTCCTGCAGTCTCTCTCTCCAATTTGCATCCATCACATAATCATTAAGGTATGACCTTCCATGCCCAAAGTCCAATCCTTAGTGTAAAATCATTTACTTTGCTTCGAGTCTTGTGTAGTTATGTCACATACATGATGCGTTTACTTTGCTTTATACTTTGCTTTATACTTCTTTCATTATCGTTTGGTTCCTCTGCGATCAGCTAGTCTCTGATTTTGACATGCCTGTTAGGCTTTTACCATGTCTAGCCGAACAAGTTACTACTGTCACTGTGTTACATGACCTCTAAGTTAGATCTCTTATGCGAAAGCTTGTTTGGGCACCTTGGATGTGACCCTGTAACTTTTTCCTTTTGAGTCTTAAACTGTCTAGTGATAAAGCATCAAATTCCTTTTTTTTTTCTTTAATACTCCTTTATTTATTAATGGTGAGCTAATTTCAAACTTTGAACACAGAAATCCAAGTTAGCAAAGCTTTTTTAAATAGATCTCAGACCTGTATCTTTTTAACTTTAATGTATTTGTTGATTATTTTTTTTTTAACAAATTCAATATCTTTTCTTTAATCATCAGTGCAACAAGCATTCTTATTTTTCTTCTTCGGTATTATTTTTGTTTAAAAATATATATTTACCATGATAAAAAAATTATGGATCTGCAACTATTAAGTTGTTTCATAAAAATTCACGAAATAAAACTTTTTTAATTGACAACTTTCCTATAATTTTAAGAAATTTTCAAAAAAATAATTTTTAAAAGTTTTGGAAAACCCTTTAATACAGTATTTTACGTGATTTATACTATATCAAATTTATTAGTGTTTTTTATATTATTCATGAACGATATTTACCATCTCAAGTCATTGTTTTCAAAACGCATTCAATCATATACACTATCTTAAGTAATAAAAAAATTTCCTAACTTCTACGACCGATTCCACCATAGTTTGATTCCACTAAATTGTGTTACCCTGCAGTAGAGTTTGGCTATAGATCGAGCGGTGTCGATTGAATGATGATAAAAGAAAAAATAAATTCTTCCTAACATATTATCATTAAAATTAAAATCCTTTTATTTTCTTATAGTAATCCTTTTATTTAATATAAAAATATTTTTTTCATGGACAAAAAAAGAGGAAAAAAAAATACAGCCAAATTGACCCATTTTGTAAAAATCCAAATTACTCTTCATAAGCTAACATAACCATTAACAAAAACCACCACACCCCATTTAACTCAGCCTTCTTTATATTATACTATTATACAATAAAGTTCACATATACATACATAGACCTACACACTATACACATATTTTTTCCTTCCCGAGTATATATATTTTTAAAACCTAATAATTCAATTTATATACCACACACAGAGAGAGAAATAATAATTATACCCTAGAGAGCATAGAAAAGTTATCTTCGTTATTTTCGACATTTCAGGCCATGGTACATGCCCAAATACCGATGCCATCGACCAATAAAACTTTCATACAATAACCCAGAAGATAAGTAAAAAATCTCTAGATTCGATTTCAAAAAAACCCTTTCTCTATTCTCTAATTTTGCATCGCACCCACACCACAACACACAGATCAATCAATAAGGTGTGTAATACAAACCTTCCCCCATGCCCAAATCTTTAGTGTATATAAAAAAAAAAAGGAACCCGTATTATTATTATTACTATGTCACATACATGATGTGTTTGTTGTTCCGTTCCCACTTTTATAATTATCTTTTTTTTTTTTTTTTTGGTTGGTTTGGTTCTTCTTCCGTGACCTAGCCTTTGATTCCGCCATGTCTGTTTCCATGTGTATCCTAACAAGTTATTGTGTTACCTGACCTTTCTCTTATAGTTTTTTACCTTTATTTATTAGTAATTAGATTTGCTTTGTGCATTTTAACATTTTTTTTGGTCACCCTCTCACCACACACCTGGGTTTGTTGTTGATAGGTCATGTTATTGATCTTCGAATTGGTACTTGATCCCCATCTATGGACCAACCTTTTTTTATACATATCTCTACTAATCCAATAGTGGGTTTTTATCAATTCTTGTAGAATTCAGGGTTTTAGTTTACTTCGTAAGATCTGAATTGTTAGATTTAACAATTGTGATTAGAGTAGTACCAAACAATGTTCATGTAATAATTGACCTTGGTATGTCTGAAATTTTCTTGCCTTATTAGAAATTTTCTTATGGTTAAAATTTGATTAGGAAAGCAATTGATATTGAGTTATGTGTTTGATTATTATTATATTGGTTTCTCCTCTGTTCTTATTTGCAGAATTGTGTGGTTATATCAAGTCCTGGGTTTAAACAAGTGAATTTACCAAGTGGTGATTTATGGAAGTTGAAATGGATGAATTGGTTCTTGACGTGGATGTTGAGGAAGCAACAGAAGTGGATGAATTGGTGAAATCTGAGCTGGAGGATGATGTAAACACGGTGAAGCCTAGTACTGATTCAGTTACCGTTATGGAAGTTACCGGTAATAGTGGCGAGGCTGAAGGCGAGTCATCTCCTTCTGAGCCTAAATGGTTACAACAAGATGAACCTATTGCTTTGTGGGTGAAGGTAATAATGATACGTTTTTATAGCTCTCATAATTTGGAATCTTGAATGTTTTTTTTTCATATGGTTAATGTTTTGGTGTTGTAGTGGAGAGGGAAATGGCAGGCTGGAATCAGATGTGCCAAAGCTGATTGGCCATTGTCGACGTTGAGAGGGAAACCGACTCATGATAGAAAAAAGTATTGTGTGATTTTTTTCCCGCATACGAAGAACCACTCATGGGCTGATATGCAGCTTGTTCGATCCATCAATGAGTTTCCTGATCCTATTGCTTATAAGTCACACAAAGTTGGACTTAAATTGGTTAAAGATTTAACTGCTGCTCGACGCTTTATCATGCGCAAGCTTACTGTTGGGATGTTCAATATAGTTGACCAGTTCCCCTTGGAGGTATATACTCTGGAATATAACTATTTTTTGTATACCGAAGAATTTAGATTGTATTTGATTTAACGTTTTTGATGTTGCAGGTTGTAGCTGAAGGGGCTAGAGATATAATAATCTGGAAAGAATTTGCAATGGGGGCTACTAGAAGTACAAGTTATCATGATCTTGGGATAATGCTTGTGAAGCTTCATAGTGTAAGCTTCTTCTCTGTTTGCTGTTAAAGTTTGGAGTGTTTTTTTTTTTGTTTGATTTTTGTGTAATCATGTCTCGGTTTTTGTGTAATGTTTGTTCAGATGATTTTGCAACAATACATGGATCCGGTTTGGCTTGAGAACTCATTTACTTTGTGGGTACAAAAATGTAACAATGCAGTGAATGCCGAGAGTATTGAACTACTGAATGAGGTAATGACTTCACCAGAGCCTGATTGTGTATTGTGCAGACATGTTTTTTTTTGTAACTAAGTTCACTTTATCTTGTTGTGTGTTTAGGAGTTTGACAGTTGTATCAAGTGGAATGAAGTCAAATCACTGTCTGAGACGCCAGTGCTACCAATGGTGTTGTCAGAATGGAAAACGTGGAAGCATGACATTGCGAAGTGGTTCTCAATATCTCGCCGTAGTGTTGGCGAGATAGGACAACAGAATGGTGAAAGCGTGTTTAACTCGGATGTCCAGGCTAGCCGTAAAAGACCAAAACTTGAGATACGACGTGCAGAGGCAACAAATGCATCACAGATGGTTACTGAAGCTTCGCCACAAGAATTGACTGCAATTGATTCGGAACCTTTTGGTTCTCGAGGCAATGCAAATACTCCTGAGGTGGTGAAAGAAGAAAACCAGATAAGGAATGCACCAACAAATGGTTTGGACCTATGGGATGGCATTGTTGTTGAAGCGAATGGTTCACAGCTCATGAAAACAAAAGAAGTTAATGGACTGTCTCACCCACAACACCTACACATTAACGAACCAGTTCTGAAGAAACCATTTGGTTCGGGAAATAAGAGTCAGCAATGCACAGCTTTCATTGAATCAAAAGGAAGGCAATGTGTGAGGTGGGCGAATGAAGGTGATGTATATTGTTGTGTGCATTTAGCTTCTCGTTTCACCACCAAATCTACGAAGAACGAGGGCTCTCCTGCAGTTGAGGCACCAATGTGCGGAGGCATTACTGTTCTTGGTACCAAATGCAAGCACCGATCTCTACCCGGTTTGTTGTTCTGCAAGAAACACCGCCCTCAAACAGNGAATGAAGGTGATGTGTATTGTTGTGTGCATTTAGCTTCTCGTTTCACCACCAAATCTACGAAGAACGAGGGCTCTCCTGCAGTTGAAGCACCAATGTGCGGAGGCATTACTGTTCTTGGTACCAAATGCAAGCACCGATCTCTACCCGGATTGTTGTTCTGCAAGAAACATCGCCCTCAAACAGGGATAGAGAAACCTGATAATTCTTTATCTCTTCCGGCGAAAAGAAAGGTAGCGGAGATTATGTCAGACTTGGAAACAAATCAATGTCAAGATTTGGTGCCTTTTGGAGAACATGAAGGTCCATCTTTCGAGAAACATGAGCCCCATGGAGCCACAAGCTTCACTGAGATGTTTGAACATTGTAGCCAAGAGGATAACTTGTGTATAGGTTCTTGCTCAGAAAACAGTTATATTCCTTGCAGTGAGTTCTCAACAAAGCACTCATTATACTGTGAACAGCACCTTCCTAACTGGCTCAAGCGTGCAAGGAATGGTAAGAGTCGAATCATATCGAAGGAAGTGTTTATAGATCTCTTAAGGGGTTGTTTATCGCGTGAGGAAAAATTGGCTCTACATCAAGCTTGTGATATTTTCTACAAGCTCTTCAAAAGTGTCTTATCTTTAAGAAACTCTGTCCCCATGGAAGTACAGCTTGATTGGGCGAAAGCAGAAGCTTCAAGAAACGCTGACGCTGGGATTGGGGAGTTCTTGATGAAGTTAGTATCCTATGAAAGGGAGAGATTAACTAGGATATGGGGTTTCGGTGCTGGTGCTGGTGATGATGAAGAAGATGCATCATTATTATATGATACATATGCCTATGGTGATGATGATAATGGAGAAGAAACTACTGACAAAGATAAATGGTCGTTTAGTGGATTTGCTTGTGCTATTTGCTTAGATTCTTTTGTGAACAGAAAGCTTTTGGAAAGTCATGTGGAGGAGAGACATCACGTGCAGTTTGCGGAAAAGTGTATGCTTCTTCAGTGTATTCCTTGTGGCAGCCATTTTGGAGATAAAGATCAGTTGCTACTACATGTGCAAGCTGTGCATCCTTCTGAGTGCAAATCGCTAACCGTTGTTTCTGAGTGCAACTTGACTAATGGTGAGTCTTCTCAGCAACCTGAAGCTGGCAGCTCACAGATTGTGTTGAGCCAAAACAGCGAGAGTACAAGCGGCGTACATAAATTTGTTTGCAAGTTCTGTGGGATGAAGTTCAATTTATTACCTGACCTTGGCCGTCACCATCAAGCTGAACACATGGGACCAAATCTAGTCGGCTCTCGTGGTCCAAAGAAAGGGTTAAGGTTTAATACCTACAGGATGAAATCTGGTAGGCTTAGTCGTCCAAATAAATTCAAGAAAAGTCTTGGAGCAGTCTCATATAGGATTAGAAACCGGGCTGGTGTAAATATGAAGAGGAGGATACAAGGTTCGAAATCTCTCGGCACGGAAGGAAACACTGGAGTATCATCGCCGCTTCCGAGCGATAGTAGAAACGTTGATGGCACAACAGATGCTCATTGCTCTGTGGTTTCGAATATATTGTTGTCAAAGGTTCAGAAAGCGAAACATCGTCCTAATAACCTCGATATCTTGTCTGCTGCTCGATCAGCTTGCTGTAGGGTGAGCCTTGAGCTCTCTTTGGAGGCTAAATTCGGGAATTTGCCTGAGCGGATATATCTCAAGGCAGCAAAACTTTGCGGTGAGCAAGGTGTACAAGTGCAATGGCATCAGGAAGGATACATATGCTCTAACGGATGTAAGTCTGTTAAAGACTCAAATCTTCTACGTCCCTTGATCCCGAGACAAGAGAATGATCGATTCGGGGTAGCTATGGAGGCTGGAGAACATTCTAATACTGAGTTGGAAGTGGATGAGTGTCATTGTATCATGGAGGCTCATCATTTTAGTAAGAGACCGTTTGGAAATACTACCGTTTTGTGCAACGACTTAAGCTGTGGTAAGGAAGCTGTTCCAATTTGTGTCGTCGATGATGGTCTTTTGAATTCCGAAAAGCTGCATGAGAAGCCTTGGGAAAGCTTTAATTATGTTACAAAATCAATACTTCATCCGTCAATGGATCTCGTAAAAGAGGTATCTTTACTTGTTGTAGCTCTGTCGTATCCTTGAAACAGAATTGTGACTCCATGTTGTAACCTTGTTTCTTGTCCGCTGTTTATAATGCAGAATCTGCAGCTCAGGTGTGGATGTCGCAGTTCAGTGTGCTCGCCTGTAACTTGTGATCATGTATACCTTTTCAATAACGATTTTGAGGACGCTAGAGACATATATGGAAAACCCATGAGGTTTAGATTCCCATATGATGACAAACAACGTATCATTTTGGAGGTAAATTTTTGTTTTACTTCTCAGTTGAAGTGATTTTTTTACTACTTGACAACATGTTCGTCAATTCTGAAAATGTTACAGGAAGGTTATCCTGTTTATGAATGCAATGACTTCTGTGGATGCTCTAGAACATGTCAGAATCGGGTTTTGCAGAATGGAGTTCACGTTAAACTAGAAGTTTTTAGAACTGAAAGCAAGGTGTGATCCTTTTACAGTCATTGTCTTTTATTCATTTCTCTTACTTCAGTTCCAATATCCATGACTTGGTTGATCCACAGGGATGGGGATTGAGAGCTTGTGAACATATACTGCGTGGCACATTTGTTTGCGAATTCATTGGGGAGGTTATTGATCAGGAAGAAGCAAACAAGAGACGAAACCAGTACGTAGCATTTTTGTTAATATTTTTGGCCTTTTTGTACGTATCAAAACTTAAAATCCTGCTATTGATTTCATAGGTATGGCAAAGAAGGTTGCAGCTACATACAGGAAATTGATGCTAATATGAACGATATCGGTAGATTGATCGAAGGAGAGTCTGATTATGTTATTGATGCTACTACTCATGGCAACATCTCTCGATACATTAATCACAGGTGTGTAAAACAAAACTAAAACTTTTGCATTATCCTACTACATAGACTGTTGATTTTTTAATCTGGTTTCATCTCTAGCTGCTCGCCAAATCTTGTTAATCACCAAGTTATTGTGGATAGCATGGAGTCCCCACTCGCTCATATCGGTCTATATGCCAGTATGGATGTAAGGCTCTTCTTCTATCTTGCTTGAAATAAGTATCAAAGTGTTGAACTGAACTGATATCTTTGTTATGCGTGTAAAAACAGATAGCTGCAGGAGAAGAGATCACTCGAGACTATGGTCGCAGACTTGTAACATCTGGAAAAGAAACTGAGCATCCTTGTCATTGTAAAGCAACTAACTGCAGAGGTAGTTTGTTGTGTTAGATTTTTGGTTCCTAGGAACATTCTTTGCAGATTTGTTTCCTTCAGACTTTTTTTTTTACCTTTTCTCCCATTGAACCTGTAGACAGCTTTGGTTTATTCATTCTGTTTAGTCTCCTTCAAGCTTTTACCTTTTTTTCTCTCCATTGATCTTTAAAATGATCAAATCTTGATTTCTCCTTTCATAACTGTGAAGAACCAAAAGGGAAGCCCATAGCCAAAGATTACTATTGCAACCATACCTGAAATCATTAAGAACCAATCAAAGTTTGAAACTTTTTCTAAAGATTGGAATCTTTCTTCTTCTTGTTCTTACCAAAGTCAATGGGTTTTGTGGAAGAAGCTTGTAGTTGCAGAACCATGGAAGCTACGACCAAACCACTTCCAATCTTCTCTCTAACCACTCTATGAGTAAGATCCAAAGACAAGACTCCAACTTTCTCTGTTGTGACATCCTCTGCTACAACTTTAACTAACAAGAACAGACCCAAGCCTAAAGCTGTTCTCACCATCATTTGTTTGATTCTTCTCGACTTAGATATTCTTCTTTTGCAGTTAATCAGATTAACTACACATGCAAGTGTATATAGAGGAAACCAGAAGTACCAATCTACAGAAACACAGACAAAAAAAAGAAAGTTTACATAATCTTGTTAAAGAGATCACAGAAGAAGTAAAAACAAGTTTTTTTTTTTTAGTACCAGGATCATTAAGCTGGACAGATGCAGAATAAGCAAACAAAAACGCCATTAGCAGACAGCAAAATCTAAACAGGTTTCTGGGTTTTGTCATATCTTCCTTAAGATTTCTGGATCTTTAAACTCAGATCAAACTTAGATCGTAGCCTCGTCGTATGTATGATATGAGATACTGCTGACGCGTCTGCTAAATCATATATCGATAACCGACACAGAACCTATAAACCCGGTTCTTCGGTATGTTTCGGTTCTCGTTGATGATTGTCCCAGAAAGCCCATAGCCCATAGGATTTTCTTTGTTTCTTTCGCAATAGTTTGGCTTCAAATTTGTCTCCAATATTAAAGTCTTTAAAATAAAATAAAAATGACTATTTTTTTCCTATTTCAAAAGAAAATATTATAAGTATAAATATTGTCTCTATTTTATTATTAGTAGTAATACTCTTAATTTTCTAGATTTATAAATTTTATTCAGATATTGTAAATATTTTACAATAACCAAATAATTCGTCAAATTTTATCTAAATTAACATTATTATAAATTATATCACATTGCATAACACTAATAAAATAAAACATATATTTGTAGTAATGCAAGTGTAGACATATACTTTTTCCAAAAATAATCAGTTAATGCATTTCATAGTGAAAAATTATTAAAATCTCATATTTTATGGATTTGTCATTTTTGAGCACTTTAAAATGTCCATATTTATGTTTTTTTTTTTTGGTAACAAATACTAAATTTTAAATACAAATAGAACTGACTAAAGTCAAACATAATGGGTTAAGTGCATGTTTATTCGTATTTTTATAGCCAAAAAATGGCAAATCCATAAGATTTTAGAAAAAAAATGACAAAATCCTTAAATGTCATCACGAAAAATGGTAAGTTCATAACTGATTTTTTATAAAAAAAAATAGTAAAATTAATTTCAAATTAAAAAATTATACAAACATAGAAAATGTTTTTACAAAATTTTGTTTTCGTTATTCTCAAAATGATATATGTAAAGATTTCTATCCACAATCAGTAAACAAAAAATTTGTGTCCTAATTCAGAATCATAACATAACTTATGGAGATTAGATTAGTCGTTATGACTTAGGACCATAGTGATCGTTTCCGATCCTTCAACAGTGGTGTGATTCAATGTATAAATTGGAACTTTTGTAAGCTCTACGGAGAGTTTTCTTGATATGTTTCATTTGTTGTCTTTGAATGACTCTAATATGAACCTTTTCTTGTTTTTTACATTCTCCAATTGTATCATTCTACTTATGTGAATGTGCAAAAATTACTACTTTTACATCTACATTTAATTTGGTAGTCTACAAAACTATACATCTACATATATTCACAACGAAATTACTACTTATGTGAATATATGTAGATGTATAGTTTTGCACACTACCAAATAAAATGTGGATGTATAATATATGAGGCCACACTTCACATAACATGAACATAAGACAACAAAAAGATACGGGCCTATCCTCTGTAATTAATTATTCTAACAAATAGTGCACCATCACTGTTCTCCAATCATTCTATTCTCTACCCAATTCATTTATTGCGAAGTAAATTTTTTATATTGATGCACACATATAACGTATTTATTTTGTTGACACATGTAATGTTGTATTTGTAGTTTGAAACTTTCACTCATAGGCATAGCTAGCTAGCATTGTGGTATACGATCCATATATTTTTAAATTTTTAACATGTGCTCAGTATACGAAATAAAAATTTCCAAAAATAAACTAAGTTCGACATTTAGGCATATGTTCATAAGTAATTATGTATGTGAGGTCGAGAATATAAACAATTTTGATACAATTGGTTTTAGTGAGGGGACCTATTAGTTTGGTCATAAAAGTATGGTTGTATGTGATGGGGTACTCATCGGATTCGGCGATCGCTAAATTCTGTAATGCCATGGCCCCAAAGCCCAATACCATTCAAATGGGACCGACCTCCTCTTCTCATTCTTAGACCGGAGAAAGTCGTAGGACCCCAACCCCCCACAACTTGGTTTAATCTTCTTCTATTCCAATCCATTCAATTCTAATTGCTAGAACTGAAGCACGATATGAAATTTAAGTGTTTCGAACCCCAAAAAGATCTCCTATGAATTTAGTGAATCTAAATTCGAACACGTTATTTGACCTAATTTAGTGAAAATTTTGGTAGAGAATTGCAAGCGTAGATCAAGGTACGCAGGGAGAGATTACTGATGAACATCAACCATTTGTCATATTGTTCAAATGCTATTTTGATTAGTAACTTCACATTTTTTCTCTTATAATGTTTTTTACTCTTTCATCAGAATTTTCTCAATTATCTGAGTGTCTAACCCAGCCCCGAATAAATATCGGTTAAGTAAACCGGTTTGATATATTGTCAAATTATGTGTTAAATCGACTTTAAAACCAACAAAATGAACATATTAATTAACTTTGGAAATGTGATTTATACGGGAAAATAACATGTGTATTTTTTGTGTGATTCACGTAAATAGTTAACGTAATATAATATAACAAATAACATGTTGTATATATGTCGTCCGAGAAAATAGTATGTTAACTGTTATTACAAAATTGGGTGAAATATATGTTATTTAAAACAAAATTATGATAAATGAACAAGCTATTTTTATTTGATATATTTTTAAGCAACTGTGAGGTTAAAATTTGGGTACCTAGCTAGTTTATAGTTTCCATAAGTAGAAATTAAATATTTTCTATAGATGAAATAAGAAGCTTGCATAGATGATGAAGAACAAATATATATATATATATAAATTACGGATATGAGTTTCATAATAACTCACAGTTAACAGTTTTTAACAAATAATCAAACATTTCATCCAACAAGATTTAAACAGAATCGATAAATTTTTCAATCTGATAATTACTTATATATATATAATATATATAATTAAGAGAATGAACCAATCAATAGCTTTATTTAACCTAAAAACAAAGCAAAAATAGTACGCAGCGTTGTTAATTTGTATATATATGTGGAAATCACCGAATGTGCTAACATTTTCAAGGCCAACTTAACCACTAATTCACATGGAAAATTTAATATTTCAAGAGATTAACTAGTGTATATATATCAAAAAAATGTATGCATGACAGAAAGTTCCACCATGCGATTCATGCGTGCAGTATAAATTATAAACATGACATTGACACAGAGACTGTCAATGTATTCGACAGCAAATATATACAAACGCTTGCGTATGGATCATTAAAAGGCAGAGGCCCTCCAGTATTAAAATCAAGAATCTTACACTCATGCATAGTTGATTTTCTTGTCACGTTCAGATCTGCATTGATATTTTTCTTTTAACAAAGGACAAAATAAATTGTTATATTGTATTTTTGT
>NC_025693.1:33269817-33272729 GCF_000633955.1 Camelina sativa
CAAAATAAATTGTTATATTGTATTTTTGTGTACCAGCCAAAAAAATAATAATGAATTAAATCATAAATCAGTATATGAAAATTTCCATTTTAAATAATATTCTTTTATAAGAGTATGGTAGATATTGGACAGTGGTCAGACAAGAAGGGTTAAAAATTGGACCACTAAAATAGGAATAAATGTATTTAGGCTTCTAATGGCAACATGTGCAACAGCTGCGAAAGAAATGATGTTCAGTTTTAATTCTAACTTTATATGCAAATATTTTTATAAAATCATTACCTTTTTTTTTTGATAAAATATTTTAACTTGATATACATTATCTTTGTTTAGTCATTAAAACACAAAACGGAATAGTTTAAGACGAAAATTATGTCACTACATCATTACTATATATCCAACAGTTCAAGTGTAATTGTTGTCTTGTTGTCATTTTCATTTACTACTTTTTAAGAGTGAGGAAAAACAAACAAGATTAAGGGTAAAACATGTGTATATTTGTGTGATTATAATTAACTAAAGGTGAGACTTAAAGAAACTATATATACACTAGAACACCAAATTTTAACGTCTCATTTGCAGAAATTCATTATATATTTAGAATTAGGTGACACGTAGATGTTCTTGTTTACAAAAATTATTGAAGTAACTTTTAAGGGAACCCTTTTAGAAATAAATTAAGTAACAAGTCCCTATTTCATAATTTTTTTCTATAAAAAAAGCAATGTGTAGCACCATGGCAATGAGCTTAAATGCCCCTTTGTGGAAACAAAACGTCTCTGTCTCGATTGAGATAGCCCCAATATGACATGTAACCAAATCTTTGGAGTTCTAGGGAAATTTTTTTTTGTTAGAGAAAAAAAAAAGAACTCAGAAATATCTTCATCAAACAATATTATTGTTTCTATTTAAACAAGATGTCACGTTTTAAAGTTTAAACTACTTAAATATAAATATAAAAATAATGCAATTGTTAATACGTCGATAGTGCACCAAATATATTTTGTTGCCATTACTAAATTAAGGAGTACATAGTTGTAGTAAGTAGGGATTCGTTGAGATGATTAAATTGATTAAACAAGCAAGGTGATTTGACTTAAATGGAACATTGGCACTTTCCTACGACTGTTATCGTTTATTAGTAAAACCAAATGGAAGAATCCAATAAATATAGTATAACTTTGATGGCTAGCTAGGATAATACTTGGTATATGTATCTCTCTTCTTCTTACGACAGAAAAGACAGAAAAAAAAATGAAAAGAAGTTTAAAAGTATGTGAAGAGACTAAAAACATATATAGATAAACCAAAAAAAATATTCACTATAATAAAAATTTGGATTAATAAATTTGAGAAACGACGAAGACTAAAAATCTCCAAAGTCTCTAACGGAGAAAGAAGTGTTCTTATCAGGAATATTGCCAGAGTGGCGTAGACCAAGCGTAAGTGACACGTCACCAGGCTGTTTGGTGCCGAATCTTATGACGTTCACACCATCGTCGACGTGGAAGTCACTGACGTCTTGCTGACACGTGGTGACGGTGAAGGCGTCTGAGCCGCCGTGAGAAGCGGCGGCGACGGAAGGGAGGAGGAATGAAGAGTCGCTATCGTGATGTGTCGATGTCATCGTCGTTGGAGTTTGTGCGGTTATGACAGTGAAGTTGTTTTCATTGTTGTTGGGTTTCGTGTCGTTGTTGTTTGTTTGTTGCTGTCTTCTTTGTTGTTGATTTTCATTTTCTTCCGCTTCTTCTTCTCTTTCTTTTGCTTCTTGTTGATACATTTCTTCAACCATTGGTTTCCATAGACGAACCCTAGCATTTATGAACCAGTTTGATACCTGAAAATTGAAAAAAAATTAATCAACTTTTTCACTTTAAATTTAAATTAACAAGTTTAATTAAATAGAATTTTTGAGAAAAACAAAATTATTATGGATATGTGAAAGAAAATAATACTCATTCCTTTCTAATAATAAGATAATGTTTGCAAGTACACCACATATAAAAGAAAGTTACATAAGAACATTCATTTACCATAAAGATAATTAGGATTGTTAATTTAAAAATGAAAAATATCACTTAATTAATAAAATTAAAATACAAATTTGTTGATTAAAACTTCACTTAATTAAAATGATAAGAATGGAGTGCAAGTTATGTAACATCTAATAAAAATAATATACATATCAAATTTGTCATTATATCCATGCAAAAATTTTAACTTTTGGTATTTTTTACTTCTTTTGATTAATGTATTTTATAAGATTAACATTTTAAAACGACACTCATTTTAAATCAGAAAGAATGTCAAAACACAATTTGAAAGTATGATGAACTATAATGGATAGATCAAGCCAAGTGTATTAAATTTGGGATGTACATAATAGTTAATATATATGTACAAGACTGTGAAATGAAAGCTTCAAACTTTCATGTACTTGAGAAATACTAGTACTGTCTTTGTGCTGAGTATTTACGTCTCTCTCTCTCTCCTATGTTTTGTATACTTGTGTGTGTGTGCGTATGATGTATTAAATGTAAAATAACGAAACCCAAGAAAAAATGATTTCATCATATTCAAAATCCATGCAAGAGAAATAAACATGAGGCCACTCATGTCAGATTTTGCATGATGAAATGATTGATATACATGGTAAATTGTGAATTAGTTGCAACATGTAAATGAATAATCAAAAGGGTTCTTGTATATGATCAGTATTAAAATATATATATATATATATGTACATACATGCATGCATGTATCTATACAGATAAAGGCTGACCTGATTTCTGGATAAACCAGTCTGTCGTGCTAAGAGGTGCTTATCAGCATCGCTTGGGTACCTGAGAAAGAGACCAGAAAATGACTTCACAATCTTTAGAACCCTAAACCCAATAATTATTTATTTATTT